>NC_092048.1:61014083-61314083 GCF_003086295.3 Arachis hypogaea
ACTATGATCCACACTCCAACCTTACAACCCAGGCTGGAGAACCACCCAAACTTTGGTGGGGAACAACAAACCAACCACGAAACCACAAACCTACAACCACAACAACAAAACAATTCCACATACCAAACTCCAACCAAAGATCATACAAGCCACACAAAACACTTACCCCCAATCATCATATCATGGCCAAAATAATAACATACCCAACCTAATCCGAACCAACAATTTCAAGATCAATTAAACCGGATGAAGGAATGATGGCAACCATGAGCCAAGACATAATTGAATTGAAGAGCTTCAGGGATGATGTGAGAACTACCTTAAGAAACATGGTGAAAAACTCAAAAGGTTGGAATCTCAAGTAGGAGAGCTATCTCAACAGGCACCCAAATCAACTGCAGTGTTCCTAGTGACACAGAAAAGAATCCTAAGGGGGAACAAAGAGAGTAAGATGGGAAGAGTGCAAGGCCATCACCATATTGAAGGAAGTCTCAGAAGAAGAAGGAATCAGGTCCTCACAGCAGGAACCAGAAATCTTGAAAGAAGATGTGGAAGAAGTTAAGCAGGAAAGTGGAACTGAGCAAGCCAAGGATCTGCAAAAAGGCATGATGGAAGTATACCAACCAAAGCACCATTTCCTGAGAGGTTAGGAGGAGGTGAAAAAAGGAAAACCTATTCAAGGTTTCTAGAGACATTTAATTCTCTGCATGTCAATATTCCCTTTCTTGAGATTCTTCATCAATGCCCACACACATCAGTATTTAAAGGAATTGTTAAGCAAGAAAAGAGTTTTGAAGGGAGGACAAACGGTAACAATGAACAAAGAATGCAGTGCTCTCATCAAGAAGGACACACTCTCTAAGAAAACGGACCCAGGAAGTTTTCATATCCCTTGCATCATAGGGGAAACAAAAATTGACAGAGGATTCTGTGATCTAGGAGCTAGCATAAATGTGATGCCTCTAACTCTTATGAAGAGGCTACAACTGAACGAGGTGAGATCCACTGATGTAATCATACACTGCTGACAAAACTCAAAGCAACTGAAGGGTAGTTGAAAATTGCTGGTGAAAGTAGGAGATTATTATTTCCCACAGACTTTGTCATTGTGGACATGGAGGAAAGCTATTTACACCCTATCATTCTGGGCAGACCATTTCTAGCCACTACTAGAGCGCTCATAGATGTAGAACAAGGAGAACTAATTCTGAGAATACATGATGAACAGCTCATTTTCAAAGTCTTCAAACCTGCATCTGAGCCTGAACCAGAATCTGAAAAGCCTAAAGATGATAGTAGCCATCCGTGTTTGGAGGAAAGTAATCCAGCAGCTGAGACTCTAAAACAGTCATTGGAAGGAAAACAAGAGTTGCAAGAGTTAGAGCCACAAGAATCAGTGGAAACAGATCAGAAGGATCCTCCTGACATAAAGGTCAATGAAGAAATCCTCAAGAGAAAGGGAAGAGTGATAGGGAGATTGCCAAGAGGATGGAGAAACAAGAAAATTCCCACTGAAGGTTTTTCTCCGGGAGATAAAGTGATCTCAAGTCATTATCTGCCAATCCCACCTGGCCTCAAGACCATTCCTTCCAAGCTCCCTCAAGTGTTCACAATCAAGAAAGTTCTTTCTATGGAACATTTAGAGGTCATGAATGAATCAAGAGGGGACGTTTTCATAGTGAGAGGAGAGGACGTCAAGCACTACAATCCACCCTAACAAGGGACAACCGTCAAGCTAGTGACGTTAAAGAAGCGCTGCATGGGAGGCAACCCATTTTTTTTTTAGTATCCTTAATCTTTAGTGCTTTGCTTTACATCTAATAAAGCATGGTTTCTTATGCATGAACTTGAATCCTCAGGACAACTATTGATTAAGTGCACTAAACCGTGCATGTAAATTACAATTGGTCTCTAAGTTTGGTGTGCCTGATGGCACTCCCAAATCTTACTCAAATTGAATTCCATCTTTCATTCAAGGTGCACAACCAAACATTAAGTTTGGTGTTCTTTTGAACACAGTTTATGAAAAGCAAGAAGTTCCTCTGGATTTCAAAATTCATGACAAGTATACCATTCACATGTTTTAATGCTTTAGTTTCAATTACTTAGGGTAGTCACTTTGTTTAGAATCAAAGAGCCAAGGTGACTATGATTTATTAGAAATATGCACACTCATTAAGGACAACCAATATGGATTTCATGTCATCAGGAGACTTAACCAAAAACTAAGTTTGGTGTCCAAATAATAAGTGTGCATACATGTAGAAGTCACGGCTATAAGCTCATAAGGACAAGCATTGATTTACATGTGCAAATACTATTCATAATTCACATGGACCGAAAAATGATAGCAAATTTGTTTGTTTGTGCAGGTACAAAAGAAAAGACAAAAATGGAGGAAAAGACAAAGGGAGGTACGTGCTTGGTCAAAAAGAAAATTCATAAATCTTTGAAACTAACACATGGGAAAAGGAAGTTCTACAAGAAAAGAAAGCTACATGTATAACCTAATGCATCCAGAATACTTCCAAGAAAATGAAAAGCCAATCGTCCTTATCTACAATTCATATATTTACCATCAAGCCACCCTTCACAAACCACCCTAGCCGTTCATTTTTCACTCATGGGCACTATAAAGAACCACTTGGGGAACGAGTCCCACACCATCAATCCTCCTTCATACACTTTTCCTTCATCATAGCATAACCATCTCTTGCCGAAAACAATCTCACCACACCTCCAACAACACTTCTTGCTTCACCTTGTCAACTTTAGTTGTCACTTACCAAAATGGCAGCTTCATCTAGCCACAAAAGAAGAAAAGACAAGCAGCCAATGGAGGAAAACAGGGGATTCGATGCATGGAGATACAGATCAGTGTTCCATGAGATTCAAGCCGAATGGATGAGACCTAAAACGGTACTAGCTGAGGTCCCCTTTAAACTTGAAAAGGATGAGTTCCCAGGTGTTTGGGAAAAGATCAAAAAGAGGAAGTGGGAGCTCCTAACTAAGCCAATCACTAGAATCAACATCAACTTGGTGAAGGAGTTTTATGCAAATGCAGTAAGGGAGGATCAAACCAAGAACCCCACATACAAAAGCTATGTGAGAGGGGTGGAAGTTGACTTCAGTCCCAAAGCAATCATGAAAACTCTTGGCCTGAAAAACATACATTTCAGCCAAGCAAGTTATGAAGAAAGGATGAGAGGAGAACCTGACTATACAACTATTGCTGAAGACCTTTGTGCCATCAGAGCTGAATGGGTGAGAAAAACAAGAGGGGCTCCAAGAGTCTTGAGAAGAGGAGACCTAACACCTGAAGCTAAAGGGTGGTATGCAATAGTTAGGAGATCCATCCTACCCACTGCAAACTCTTCAGAAATAGTCCCTAAAAGAGCCATCTTGCTACATTGCATTATGGTTGGAGGAGAGATCAAAGTTCATAAACTCATTGCTGAACAGATACAAGAGTTTAGTGAGAAAAGTGACCCTGAATCCTGGCTTCATTTCCCTAGCACCATCATTAGACTATGCATCGATGCCCAAGTACCACTTGAGGATGAAAGACCTAATTGGCTATATCCTGGGCTGGCCATAACTGCACACAGAATGACTCTTGGCCCAACTCCTCCAAGACATACAAGAAGAAGAAATGAAGAAGGGCAACAAGTGGAAGCCGAGCAAGAAGCAGAACAAGAAAGACAGGAAGGAGAAGACAGAGAAGAAGAGCAAGAAGAGCAAGCAACTCCTGAAAGAAGACAACGAATTCCAGAGACCCCATGGATATGAGCAGAATGCAGGAAATCATGGAAGGAATGTCTCAACAATACATGAGGTCTCAGGAAAGACAAGAAGACTTTCATCTAAAAATGATGGATATGCAAAGGAACTTTGAATCAAGATTCTTTGATCTGCAAAGGGAACAAAATCTACACTTACCGGAATCCTTCAGCCACATATGCCAACACCAAGATGCCAATGTCTTGGCAATCAAGGAAGCCACTACTTTACAGAATGCAAGATACTCAGTCCAAGCTGACTACAACATCAGTTCGCAAATCAAGCTTAACTACATAGGGGAACATCTACACAAGATGGACCCAGCATTCCCAGCTTATGATGAGTATTTCAAAGGGAGGAAAGAAGGAGAAATAAACAAGGCAATGATCCTTGAAAAAGGAGTGGAAGAAACGATGAAAAAGGCTGGATTCTGGAAAAAGCTCATAAGAAAAGACAAAGGAAGCACAAGTGGTCAAAAAGAGGCAGGAAGCAAGAAGAAGCAGGATCCCAAGAATTAAGAAGAACCAAGCAATAAATAAGAGGTGGTCTCGTTCCTTAATAATCAAATGATAATTGGTGAATTGTCTTTATGAACGTGTTTTCATCATAAGTCATTTAAGTGTTAGGTGGAGTCTTTTTTTTTTATGAGTCGTTTTTTTTAGTATGTGTGTTTGTTAAGTGCTTTGAATAAAAGTGAATGCCTAGATGTTTGGATATAACTTCACCTTCTTAAACAAGTGCGTGCCATGCTTGTTCTGTTTCCAAAAATAAAAGAAAAGTTTGAACAAAAGTAACTTGGCTAAATTAGTGACAAATCAAGTAGAATTAAGTGGTGGTATGCATGCTTGATTATTTAGTCAGATCACTAATATTAGAGTGTAGAATTATCATTTTCATGTAGAAAGTAAAAATTGTCTATGGATCTTGATAAAAAAAAAATGTCTTTGGCCATGAAAAAGAAAGAAAAAGGAAAAGAAAAAGCCACGGAAAAAGGCAACCAAAAAGCAAAAAATTGAGAAAATAAGCTAGGCACCAATGGTTTGAACTTCTGAGACAAATGCCTGTGGTGTTTATGTATTAAGGATATGGTTGGATGACTAGGTTCTGAGGAGTGTTTCAACACTTGGTAACTTGGGTTAACTAACCCGGGATTATCAACCAAAAGTCCATTATCAAGAGCAACCTCAATACAAAACATTTAGTCACACAAAGAGGTGCTGGGCACCAATGTCTCAAGAAGGAATGTGAACTAAAATGCCTAAAGTGGATATGTGTAGTGCACTGATAAGAAAAAGAAAAGGCCAAAGGCTTGTGCAACACATGACACTAAGCAAACAAGGAGCAAAAGAAGCTCTAAGAAAAAGTCAAGAAAAACAAAAGAGAAGTGCCAAAGACATAAGAATAACAGGAGGCCATAGCAATTTTTGACGGATGCAATGAAAAAGTGATAATCCTACCTGATAAGTATGAAAAAGTGATGCTGCAACTTTCTGCATAGAACCCTTCTGATGAACTTCAAATGCTTGCTAATATAGCCAATGTAATTACTTTCTGTTCATACTTTCTTCTCAAATAACTCAGGACTTGCTTAGGGACAAGCAAGTATTAAGTTTGGTGTTGTGATGCCAAGGCATCATAGGCTAGTTTCACTGGCATTTTTCTGTTAGTTTTAGTTATTTTATGCATTTTCTTGAGCTTAAAGTAACCAAAAATGGTTAAATGAAGAACAAAGTAATGAACCATCCAAACAATATGTTTTTTATGCAAATTCCATGAGTTTTAGTTATATTACTTAAATGCTATGAATGAAAGATTTCTCATGAAATTTTGCAAGACTTTGATGCAATTGTTTGGATGATTTCAGGGAAGAAGAGGCTAAGCAAGGAAGCAACAAAATCAATAAAGGAAGCTTGAATATCACATGTGGAGTTTAAGTTCCAGTTTAAGCCTAAACTGGAGCTTAAACGCCAAAATCATGAAGGATAAGAAATGCTGGGATTGAAGTTTAACCTCCAGTTTGACCTCAAACTGGAGGTTAAACGCCAGAATGAAAAGCCTCACTTAAGGAGCATTCCACGTTTAACCTCCAGTTTGACCTCAAACTGGAGGTTAAACGCCAGAATGAGTATGCCACCCAGGGAGGAGTTCCACGTTTAACCTCCAGTTTGACCTCAAACTGGAGGTTAAACGCCAGAACCAGGAAGAGTACCAGGGGCCATTCCACGTTTAAGCTCCAGTTTGACTCAAACTGGAGCTTAAACGTGTTCGATAGTTTTTTTCACTCCAGGGTTGCTCTCTCCATCTCCACGTTTAACCTCCAGTTTGACCCCAAACTGGAGGTTAAACGTGTTCGACACCTCCAGGGCCACCATTCCAAGCTTCCACGTTTAACCTCCAGTTTGACCTCAAACTGGAGGTTAAACGTGTTCGACCTCCAGTATGCCTCCACCCTTTTCCACGTTTAACCTCCAGTTTGACCTCAAACTGGAGGTTAAACGTGTTCGACCTCCAGGGCTGCCCTTCCTATCTCCACGTTTAAGCTTCAGTTTAACCTTAAACTGAAGCTTAAACGTGTTCGACTACATGACCCTCCAGGGCTACCTTCTTCCATTTCCACGTTTAAGCTTCAGTTTAACCTTAACTGAAGCTTAAACGTGCTTCTACAAATGGCATCACTGGAAGTGTCTGGCGTTTAAGTTGCAGTTTAAGCTTAAACTACAACTTAAACGCCACTCTTGAAAAAAGGTTTCTGGGCCAAAAATATTGTGATTTAAGTTAGTCTTTGAGCACAATTATTAACTTAAACTTACTTTGGTATGAAACCCAATTGAATATCATGGTTTATGGGATTGGGCCTGAGGGATTGATGAGTTTGAAATCTCATTTATTGAGTCATGTGCCATTATTTGATTATCACTAAGTTGGCTCAATAAATGTTACAGGATTTGGATCAACAACCTCATCAAGATTATGGATCATAAACCCAAGACAAAAGGAAAGCAAGGAGAGGCCTCAAAGCCCAAGAAGCACAACTGAAGCTCAATATAGAAAGTGTATAAATAGGATAGAAGTTAAGTTAGAAAGGGGACTTTTACTTTCACTTTTAGCTAGTTTCTTTTTCTTTGTAATTGAATTCAGAGCTATGATTCACTAAACCCCTTTCATTGGGTTAGGGAGCTCTATTGTAATTCAATGAATCAATAATAGTTTATCTTCTTCTTCAATCTTTTCTCTTGAATTTTGTTAGAAAGCTTCTCGATCTAATTCCATTGAGTAGTTGTCTTGGGAAAGAGACTACTCATACTTGGAATCCTTCGGAGCCTTGGGAAAGGAATGGAGGATTCATGCTAGAGAAGCTTTCTCACAGTGGATTGGATTGGGGTTTGGATGGATATTGTGACATGTAATCCTACCAAATTGTGGTTCATGAAATTGTGTGGTATAATCAGTGATCAAGCATCATCTCTTCTTATGAACATTTAAACCAAGGGATTGGGAATTTGTTTGTTTTTAGAGAGCATTGGTGAGCCAAGGAATTGGGATCCAATCATATAAGATTGCCAAGCAAAATTCAATGAATGCATTGGTTGAGGAAGAGATTTACATGTTTTGATTCGGAGATTTCAATATCTCCTAAACCCAATGAATTCCCCATTTCTGATTTCCACTTTCTCTTTACATTCTGCAATTCAATTCTTGCAATCATCCCCATTCCCTTTTAATTTCAGCAATTTACATTCTGCTCTTTAATTCATGCAATTTAAGATTCAGCCATTTAATTTTCTTGTCATTTACTTTTCCCGCCAATTTTACATTCCGCAATTCTCATCTCAAATCTTGATTCCGCTCAACTAGAACACACTTCTAATCCGAATTGCTCACTCAACCAATCCTTGTGGGATTCGACCTCACTCTATTGTGAGTTTTTACTTGACGACGATAACCGGTGCACTTGCCGGAAGGAATTTTGCCGATCGTGCAATTTCCTAAATCGTAGCATAACACGTTTATGCGCATCAAGTTTATGGCGCCGTTGCCGGGGATTGGTTTTCGATTGACAATTCTCAAATTGGAAGCTAACTAGATTGAGCAATTTTCTCTTGCTTTGTTAATTCTGTTCTAAATACTTGTTGAATTTTAATTTCTGCACTTGGTTACATGCTTTCCTTCTTTATGCCTTTAAATTCATGCAACTAACTCACTGACTCACTAACTGTTTGAATTAATTCCTCAATTGAGCTGACCATACTCTTCCATTAACCAAGAGTATTTTACCTGTTTGTGTTTGAGCTGTGTTCTTGTATGACAGGTAGGAGAGGAGAGACATCAACTCCTCCATATACCGAACCGGAAAGGACCCTTCATAGACTTAGAAGGGAAGCAAGAGGGAAGAGAGTAGTGGGAGAAGAGGAATCTGAAGGAGAATCTGAGGACAATTTTGAGGAAGCTCTAGATCTCAACATGGATAGAGAAGTTCACAACCATGAGAGAGCTGATGGAAACAATGCCATTCCTGAGAGGAGGGTTCTTAGTTCATACATAAACCCAACCTCTGGGAATTGTGGTAGTAGCATCCAGAAACCACCCATTCAGGCCAACAATTTTGAGCTCAAGCCACAGCTAATATCATTGGTGGAAAATCATTGTTCCTTTGGAGGAAGTGCTAATGAAGACCCAAACCAACATCTCACAAAATTCCTGAGAATTTGTGACACTGTGAAGTCCAATGGAGTCCAGGAAGATGCCTATAAACTGCTCTTGTTCCCATTTTCACTTAGGGACAAGGCAGCTAAGTGGCTGGAATCATTCCCAAGGGGGAGTCTAACCACATGGGATGAGGTGGAAGGCAAGTTTCTGGCATGTTTCTACCCTCCACAAAAGGTCAATAGGCTTCGATCTGAGGTCCAGACTTTTAGACAACAAGATGGTGAAACTCTCTACGAGGCATGGGAGAGATTCAAGGACTTGACAAGGAAATGCCCACCAAACATGTTCCATGATTGGGTGCAATTGCACATCTTCTATGATGGGCTCTCTTATTCATCAAGGAAGGCTGTAGACCATTCATCAGGAGGTTCATTGAACAAGAAAAAGACCGTGGAAGAAGCCATTGAAGTGATCGAGACAGTGGCTGAGAATGAGTACTACTATGCATCAGAAAGGCACAACACTAAGGGAGTCATGGAGCTGAACCATGTTGATACAATTCTAGCCCAAAACAAGGTGTTTGCCAAGCAACTAGCAGAGCTTACCAGGCAATTAGAAACAAAGCAAGTGGCTGCAATACACACACAAGATCAAGAGGAAGTAGGCATTGAAGGAGGTGATTGGGATGAGGTTAACTATGTGGGAAACCAACAAAGGCAATCATATGATCCACACTCCAACACTTACAACCCAGGCTGGAGAAACCACCCAAACTTTGGGTGGGGAAACCAACAAACCCAACCACAAAACCACAAACCTTACAACCACAACCAACAAAACAATTCCACATACCAAAACTCCAACCAAAGATCATACCAAGCCACACAAAACACTTACCCCCAATCATCATATCATGGCCAAAATAATCAACATACCCAACCTAATCCGAACCAACAATTTCAAGATCAATTAAACCGGATGGAAGGAATGCTTGCAACCATGAGCCAAGACATAATTGAATTGAAGGCTTTTAAGGAAGAAGTAAATTCTAACTTGCAAAACCAAGGAGCTGCCATCCAGAAGCTAGAAAATCAAATTTTGTATTTGACTAAGCAAGCCCCTGGGACAAGCAGTTCTCATACTGTTAAGGCTATTGCAAGGGAGGAATGTAAGGCCATAACCCTCAGAAGTGGAAAGAATCTAAAGGTGATTTCAAGGGAAACCACAGAGGATGAAGTAAAGGAAAATGTGAAAGACAAAGAACAAGGACAATCTGTTACACCGTTTGCAACAAAAGAAAAAGAAAAAGAGGTCTTGAAGCCTTACACACCTAAAGCACCTTATCCTCAACGTTTGATGAAAAGTGAAAAGGATGGCCAATTCTCCAGGTTCTTGGAGATTTTCAAGAAGCTTCAAATCAACATTCCCTTTGCTGAAGCAATAGAGCAAATGCCACTCTATGCAAAATTCTTAAAAGAATTGATGACCAAGAAGAGAAGCTGGAGAAATGAGGAAACTGTGTTGTTAACTGAAGAATGCAGTGCCATCATTCAGCACAAATTGCCTCAGAAATTGAAGGACCCAGGCAGTTTCCAAATCCCCTGTATTATAGGAGAAGTCATGGTGGAGAAGGCCTTGTGTGATTTAGGGGCCAGCATCAATTTGATGTCGCTAACAATGATGAAAAGAATGAAGATTGAAGAGGCCAAACCAACAAGAATGGCCCTCCAATTGGCAGATCGAACTTTTAAATTCCCTCATGGGATAGTTGAGGATCTGTTGGTGAAGGTGGGAGAATTTATATTTCCTGCTGATTTTGTGGTGTTAGATATGGAGGAAGAAGCCAAAGCTTCAATAATTCTGGGAAGACCCTTCCTAGCTACTGCTGGAGCCATCATAGATGTACAAAAGGGTGAACTCACTCTTAGACTCCATGATGAGAAATTGGTGTTTAATGTATTCAAGGCAATGAGCTATCCATCAGAATCACTAAGGGAATGCATGAGGGTTGATGTAGTGGACATTGCAGTACAAGAAACTTTTGAGGAAACAATAAAGGAAGTGGCAGAGGAGGAGTTCACCAAGGATATTGAAGTTAGTGATATCAAGGATGATGACACAACTATGCTAAGCAGGCCAGAGAAAGTGAAAGAAGAAAAGGAAGCACCAAAACCTGAGCTCAAAGCATTGCCCCCTAATCTCAAGTATACATACTTGGGTAGTGATGAGAGTCACCCTGTTATCATTAGCTCGGCCTTGAGCCAAGAACAAGAAGAAGAATTGATCAAGGTGCTGCAAACTTATCAAGATGCCATTGGATGGACCCTAGCTGATTTGAAGGGGATAAGTTCATCCATATGCATGCATAAAATCTTGTTAGAAGAAGATGCTAGACCCTCCATTCAAGCTCAAAGAAGATTGAATCCCGTCATGAAAGAAGTGGTACAAAAGGAAGTGAGGAAGTTATGGCAGGCAGGGGTAATCTACCCCATTTCTGATAGCCCATGGGTTAGTCCCATCCATGTAGTTCCCAAGAAAGGTGGCATAACGGTGGTGCCAAATGAGAAGAACGAACTCATACCCACAAGAACCGTTACTGGGTGGAGGATGTGCATAGACTACAGGAAGCTCAATGAAGCCACCAGAAAAGATCATTTCCCACTCCCATTCATGGATCAGATGCTTGAAAGGCTTGCCGGACATGCTTACTATTGTTTCTTGGATGGATATTCAGGCTACAACCAAATAGTAGTTGATCCTAGTGATCAAGAGAAAACATCATTTGTTTGTCCATATGGAGTTTTTGCTTATAGACGCATGCCCTTTGGATTGTGCAATGCACCTGCCACTTTCCAAAGATGCATGCTGTCCATCTTTTCGGACATGATTGAAAAATTTATTGAGGTCTTCATGGACGATTTTTCTGTGTTTGGGGATTCTTTTCCCAGCTGCCTACACCACCTTGCCTTGGTGCTTAAGAGGTGCCAAGAGACTAATCTAGTATTAAACTGGGAAAAGTGTCATTTCATGGTCACAGAAGGAATAGTCCTTGGCCACAAAATCTCTAATAGAGGCATGGAGGTGGACAGAGCTAAGGTGGAAATCATTGAAAAACTACCTCCACCAAGTAATGTCAAGGCAGTTAGGAGCTTTTTGGGCCACGCTGGTTTTTACAGAAGGTTTATTAGAGACTTTTCTAAAATAGCCAAACCTTTGAGTAACTTGCTTGTCTCTGATACACCCTTTGTATTTGATGGAAATTGCATGCTAGCCTTTGAACTTTTGAAGCAAAAACTTTCCTCTGCACCTATCATTGCCCCACCTGATTGGAACTTACCGTTTGAACTGATGTGTGATGCATCAGACCTTGCTATTGGGGCAGTGTTAGGACAAAGGAAAGACAATTTGGTACATGTGATTTATTATGCCAGTAAAGTCTTGAATGCTAACCAAAGGAATTACACAACCACTGAAAAAGAACTCTTGGCAATAGTCTTTGCATTTGAAAAATTTAGATCTTATCTCATTGGATCTAAAGTCATTGTTTTCACTGATCATTCAGCGTTAAAATATTTACTTGCCAAACAAGAATCTAAACCGAGACTTATTAGATGGGTTCTTTTGTTGCAGGAATTTGACATTGAAATCAAAGACAAGAAGGGTGTAGAGAACAAGGTGGCAGATCATTTATCAAGGATACCATGTGAAGAAGGAAGCACACAAAGCACACATGTAAATGAGTGCTTTCCTGATGAACAACTCATGCTAATTCACAAAGCACCCTGGTTTGCAGACATAGCAAACTTCAAGGCCACTGGGAGTTTACCTTTGGAATTTAACAAACATCAAAAGAAGAAATTGGTAAATGATGCCAAATACTTCATCTGGGACGAACCATACTTGTTCAAAAAATGTTCCGATGGCATACTCAGAAGATGCATATCTGAGGAAGAAGGAAGGGAAGTTTTATGGGACTGCCATGGCTCCACTTATGGAGGGCACTTTGCAGGGGAAAGAACAGCAGCTAAGGTGTTGCAGTGTGGTTTTTATTGGCCTACTATTTTCAAAGATGCAAAAGAATTAGTGAAGCACTGCCCTGAATGCCAGAAAGCTGGGAACCTGCCAAGAAGAAATGAAATGCCACAACAATTCATTCTGGAACTTGAATTGTTTGATGTATGGGGGATAGATTTCATGGGACCATTTCCCTCCTCATACTCGAATAATTACATTCTTGTGGCAGTAGATTATGTCTCCAAATGGGTTGAAGCAATAGCAACTCCAACCAATGATAATAAGGTAGTCATGAACTTCCTCAGAAAACACATTTTTTGCTGTTTTGGGGTTCCAAGAGCAATCATCAGTGATGGAGGAAGCCACTTTTGCAACAAACCATTAGAGGCATTGCTCCTAAAATATGGAGTCAAACACAGGGTAGCCACACCATACCATCCACAGACAAGTGGGCAAGCCGAAATATCTAACAGAGAACTCAAAAGAATCCTGGAAAAAACTGTGGGAACTTCAAGAAAGGACTGGTCGATTAAGCTAGATGATGCTCTTTGGGCATATAGGACAGCTTTCAAAACACCAATTGGAATGTCTCCTTACCAACTAGTATATGGAAAAGCTTGCCATCTGCCACTGGAGTTGGAGCACAAGGCATACTGGGCCTTGAAACTTCTGAACTTGGACAACAAAGCCGCTGGAGAAAGAAGGATGTTGCAAATTCAAGAATTGGAAGAATTCAGAGCGGAAGCTTATGAGAATGCCAAAATTTACAAAGAAAGAGCAAAGAAGAAGCATGACAGCAACATAGCCCCAAGGAAATTTAAAGAAGGGCAAAAAGTATTGCTCTACAATTCTAGGCTAAAGCTATTTCCAGGGAAGTTAAAATCAAGGTGGTCTGGACCATTCCTTGTCACCAAGGTCTCCAACTATGGACAAGTAGAAATCATGGAAGAAAAGTCGCAACGAACCTTCATTGTTAACGGTCAAAGACTCAAACATTACTTGGGAGATGTGGAGGAGAAGGACAAAGTTAAATATCACCTCAACTGAGGAAGCTGACCGTCAAGCTAATGACGTTAAACAAGCGCTTGTTGGGAGGCAACCCAACCTGAGGTAATACCTTTTTGCTGTTTCTTTTATTTGTTTCAATAAAAGGGGTAAAGTAGTTTCTGTGCATTGCAAAGAATTAAGTTTGGTGTTTCACACCAAACAATGAATTCATGGATCCATAAGTCAAAGGGGAATGTGTGACTCTAAGTTTGGTGTTCCACCATAAAGATCAACTGAACACAACAACCTTTGAATTATGTGAAAGGAACAACTATTCTAAGCAGTCACAGAAATGCTTAAAACCCTTAGTAGCAACATCATTCCAAGATAACTCAAGGATTCAAAGAACACAGAGAAGTAAGTGGGAGACTAAGTTTGGTGTTCACACACCAACTTAAGAATCCGATACTTACCCACACATAGTTGAGCTAACCACTTAAGTGCTTGAGGAGCAAGCAACTTCATTACTCTTTGCAGGAAAGGAAACAAGAACCTTAAAGCATGAAGCAACATTTAGGAAGAAGAAGGAGAAATCAAAGTGTTTCCTGACAACAAAGAGAAAACAAGGAATTTCACAAGGTGGTATTATTCCTTGATAATTCTTTAAAAAGGTTAAACAAAAGCATGCGTGTTCTGGTTTAAACTGTAAATGTTGACTCTTTCTGGAATGTGTAGTTTTTTTTGTTAATTGCTTTGAATAAAGTGAATGCTTAGATGTTTGGATATAACTTCACCTTCTTAAACAAGTGCCTGCCATGCTTGTTCTGTTTCCAAAAATAAAAGAAAAGCTTGAACAAAAGTAACTTGGCTAAATTAGTGACAAATCAAGTAGAATTAAGTGGTGGTATGCATGCTTGATTGTTTAGTCACATCACTAAAATTAGAGTGTAGAATTATCATTTTTTATGTAGAAGTAAAAATTGTCTATGGATCTTGATGAATAAATGTCTTTGGCCATGAAAAAGAAAGAAAAAGGAAAAGAAAAAGCCACGGAAAAAGGCAACCAAAAAGCAAAAAAATTGAGAAAATAAGCTAGGCACCAATGGTTTGAACTTCTGAGACAAATGCCTGTGGTGTTTATGTATTAAGGATATGCTTGGATGAATAGGTTCTGAGGAGTGTTTCAACACTTGGTAACTTGGGTTAACTAACCCGGGATTATCAACCAAAAGTCCATTATCAAGAGCAACCTCAATACAAAACATTTAGTCACACAAAGAGGTGCTGGGCACCAATGTCTCAAGAAGGAATGTGAACTAAAATGCCTAAAGTGGATATGTGTAGTGCACTGATAAGAAAAAGAAAATGCCAAAGGCTTGTGCAACACATGACACTAAGCAAACAAGGAGCAAAAGAAGCTCTAAGAAAAAGAAAAGAAAAACAAAAGAGAAGTGCCAAAGACATAAGAATAACAGGAGGCCATAGCAATTTTTGACGGATGCAATGAAAAAGTGATAATCCTACCTGATAAGTATGAAAAAGTGATGCTGCAACTTTCTGCATAGAACCCTTCTGATGAACTTCAAATGCTTGCTAATATAGCCAATGTAATTACTTTCTGTTCATACTTTCTTCTCAAATAACTCAGGACTTGCTTAGGGACAAGCAAGTATTAAGTTTGGTGTTGTGATGCCAAGGCATCATAGGCTAGTTTCACTAGCATTTTTCTGTTAGTTTTAGTTGTTTTATGCATTTTCTTGAGCTTAAAGTAACCAAAAATGGTTAAATGAAGAACAAAGTAATGAACCATCCAAACAATATGATTTCGATGCAAATTCCATGAGTTTTAGTTATATTACTTAAATGCTATGAATGAAAGATTTCTCATGAAATTTTGCAAGACTTTGATGCAATTGTTTGGATGATTTCAGGGAAGAAGAGGCTAAGCAAGGAAGCAACAAAATCAATAAAGGAAGCTTGAATATCACATGTGGAGTTTAAGTTCCAGTTTAAGCCTAAACTGGAGCTTAAACGCCAAAATCATGAAGGATAAGAAATGCTGGGATTGAAGTTTAACCTCCAGTTTGACCTCAAACTGGAGGTTAAACGCCAGAATGAAAAGCCTCACTTAAGGAGCATTCCACGTTTAACCTCCAGTTTGACCTCAAACTGGAGGTTAAACGCCAGAATGAGTATGCCACCCAGGGAGGAGTTCCACGTTTAACCTCCAGTTTGACCTCAAACTGGAGGTTAAACGCCAGAACCAGGAAGAGTACCAGGGGCCATTCCACGTTTAAGCTCCAGTTTGACTCAAACTGGAGCTTAAACGTGTTCGATAGTTTTTTTCACTCCAGGGTTGCTCTCTCCATCTCCACGTTTAACCTCCAGTTTGACCCCAAACTGGAGGTTAAACGTGTTCGACACCTCCAGGGCCACCATTCCAAGCTTCCACGTTTAACCTCCAGTTTGACCTCAAACTGGAGGTTAAACGTGTTCGACCTCCAGTATGCCTCCACCCTTTTCCACGTTTAACCTCCAGTTTGACCTCAAACTGGAGGTTAAACGTGTTCGACCTCCAGGGCTGCCCTTCCTATCTCCACGTTTAAGCTTCAGTTTAACCTTAAACTGAAGCTTAAACGTGTTCGACTACATGACTCTCCAGGGCTACCTTCTTCCATTTCCACGTTTAAGCTTCAGTTTAACCTTAACTGAAGCTTAAACGTGCTTCTACAAATGGCATCACTGGAAGTGTCTGGCGTTTAATTTGCAGTTTAAGCTTAAACTACAACTTAAACGCCACTCTTGAAAAAAGGTTTCTGGGCCAAAAATATTGTGATTTAAGTTAGTCTTTGAGCACAATTATTAACTTAAACTTACTTTGGTATGAAACCCAATTGAATATCATGGTTTATGGGATTGGGCCTGAGGGATTGATGAGTTTGAAATCTCATTTATTGAGTCATGTGCCATTATTTGATTATCACTAAGTTGGCTCAATAAATGTTACAGGATTTGGATCAACAACCTCATCAAGATTATGGATCATAAACCCATGACAAAAGGAAAGCAAGGAGAGGCCTCAAAGCCCAAGAAGCACAACTGAAGCTCAATATAGAAAGTGTATAAATAGGATAGAAGTTAAGTTAGAGGGAGGGACTTTTACTTTCACTTTTAGCTAGTTTCTTTTTCTTTGTAATTGAATTCAGAGCTATGATTCACTAAACCCCCTTTCATTGGGTTAGGGAGCTCTATTGTAATTCAATGAATCAATAATAGTTTATCTTCTTCTTCAATCTTTTCTCTTGAATTTTGTTAGAAAGCTTCTCGATCTAATTCCATTGAGTAGTTGTCTTGGGAAAGAGACTACTCATACTTGGAATCCTTCGGAGCCTTGGGAAAGGAATGGAGGATTCATGCTAGAGAAGCTTTCTCACAGTGGATTGGATTGGGGTTTGGATGGATATTGTGACATGTAATCCTACCAAATTGTGGTTCATGAAATTGTGTGGTATAATCAGTGATCAAGCATCATCTCTTCTTATGAACATTTAAACCAAGGGATTGGGAATTTGTTTGTTTTTAGAGAGCATTGGTGAGGCAAGGAATTGGGATCCAATCATATAAGATTGCCAAGCAAAATTCAATGAATGCATTGGTTGAGGAAGAGATTTACATGTTTTGATTCGGAGATTTCAATATCTCCTAAACCCAATGAATTCCCCATTTCTGATTTCCACTTTCTCTTTACATTCTGCAATTCAATTCTTGCAATCATCCCCATTCCCTTTTAATTTCAGCAATTTACATTCTGCTCTTTAATTCATGCAATTTAAGATTCAGCCATTTAATTTTCTTGTCATTTACTTTTCCCGCCAATTTTACATTCCGCAATTCTCATCTCAAATCTTGATTCCGCTCAACTAGAACACACTTCTAATCCGAATTGCTCACTCAACCAATCCTTGTGGGATTCGACCTCACTCTATTGTGAGTTTTTACTTGACGACGATAACCGGTGCACTTGCCGGAAGGAATTTTGCCGATCGTGCAATTTCCTAAATCGTAGCATAACACGTTTATGCGCATCAGTACGCGTTAGCGCCGTAGGGCTGTTACGTCCAGCACCATTCCAGCACCACTCTAGCACAACTTTCGGCCATGCACCCTTTTTGACGTCGATTTTCAGGTCACGCGTCCGCGTGGGTGACGCGGATGCGTGGAAGGCAATTCTCCCACATGGCACGGACACGTCAGCGACGCGATCGCGTGGGTCGAATTGTGCCAAAGGTACGCCTCCAGCCACGCTCTCGCGTGACTTTCTGTTCGATTTCTTATTCTTTCTTATGCACATACGACGCAGACACATCGGCGATGCTGTCGCGTCGCGTGCGATATATATATTATTATTATTTTTTTTGTTTTTATGATATGCAATATGTAAATACAGATGCAAACTATAGGCACTGGTACTGAGAAGAGTTATTGCTAAAGAAAACTAAGAAATAAAAAATGAAAGGAACGATCATACCATGGTGGGTTGTCTCCCACCTAGCACTTTGCTTTAACGTCCATAAGTTGGACGCTCCACTATCTCAGTCTTCTGCTATGGGTGGATCTTCCAAGAGGAAAATCTCGAGGTCCTTGTTTTTCTTCATCTTCTCGCCATGATATATCTTTAAACGATGTCCATTAACTTTGATGAATTCAGAGCTTGAAGGATGACTGATGGGATATTTTCGTGGAAAAACGAATTTCTCCAAAACACCCAAACTTAACCGGCAAGTGCACCGAGTCGCATCAAGTAATAATAACTCACGGGAGTGAGGTCGATCCCACAGGGATTGAAGGATTGAGCAATTTTAGTTTAATGGTTGACTTAGTCAAGCGAATCAAGATTTGGTTGAGAGATTTGTGATTTGCAGAATTTAAATTGCATAGAAAGTAAAGGGAATGGGTAATTGGCATGAAATTAAAGAGAACAGGAATTAAAGTGCTGAATCTTAAAGAACAAGAAATTAAATGGCAGAAACTTAGAATGCAAGAAATGTAAATTGCAAAATCTTAAAGTGTAAGAAATGTAAATGGCTTGAATTGTAAAGGGAATGGGGAGTTGGATTTGCAGAAATTAAACAAGAAAATGTAAAATTGCAACAAGCAGAGAAATAGAAGAAGACTTGGATTGAATCGGATCTAAAATAGAAAAGTAAATGAGCATGAAAAGCAGTAAACAGAGGATGTTAAATTGGAATTCAGATCTCAGGACCCAAGAGACTAGAAAACCAAGTCTAGATCTCAATGCCTTCCTAGATCCAACAAGCACAATTGCAAAGGAAATTGTAAATTGCAAAGAAAGTAGATGAAGAAGCAAGTAACCGAAACTGAAATTCAATTAAGCAGAAAATTAAACAAGATCCCAAGGTGAGATTGAAACAGAATTTCTTCAATTCTCCACCCAAAATCCAAGACAAGAAAAGTAAAGAGTGCTGGGCAAGAACAAGGAAGAAGAGAGATCAATTCTCCTCCCAAATTCTCTTGAATTAAAACAACAATGCTAAGAAAAATAAAAGTGAGCTCTAAGCAAACCGAAAAGAAAGCTATTCTCAAAAACTAAAAGGGAAGCTCTCTTAAAAACTTAAATCCTATGCTATTTATACACTTTCTTCAAATGGTCTTCAAGCCTTCAATTGGGCCTTTGCTCTTGATGGAATTGGGTTGATAGAGGCCTTGGTTGATTGCTCTTGGAGTTTGGAGAAGAACCGAATTGAACCGGGTTGGAATCATGAAAGCTTGAGTAAAAGTTGGAGTAAAAGTTAGGGTCTAACTTTTGCTCCAACTTTTCACATCAGCACCCTTCCTTGCTGATACCAACATTGGGGCAAAAGTTAGGGGTCTAACTTTTGGTCCAACGTTGGCCTCCCCTTGTTTATTCATGGCGCCAACGTTAGCCAAAAAGTTAGGGGCTAACGTTGGCGCAAACTTTTGCTAGTCCAGGGAGTGTTTTTCATGCGCCAACGTTAGCCAAAAAGTTAGGGGCTAACGTTGGCGCAAACTTTTGCTCATCCAGGGAGTGTTTTTCATGCCAAAAGTTAGCCAAAAAGTTAGGGGCTAACTTTTGCTCCAGCTTTTGCCCAAAAGTTAGCCAAAAAGTTTGAGGCTAACTTTTGGTCCAGCTTTTTGCTTCCTGGTTCATTTTCAATTAATCCAAAAGTTTGAGCTAAAGTTTGAGGCAAACTTTTGCTCAAACTTTTTGTCCTCTCTTCCTCCTAGCCATTCCTTCTTGCTTCAACCTTTCTCCAAGCTTTCTTCACCTATCATTAATCAACCAAACACATCAAAGCTATGGTCAAAATCATGAGATATTCATTCTTTCATAATATGTGACAATTATAGCATAAAACCTCATGAAATAGCATGAATTCATATATGGTTGATTAAATCAAAGGAAACATGAAAATCTACCCAATTTGGCTTGCTTATGGCTCAAGAAAGTGCATAATTCAGTAGAAAACAAAAGAAAAAGGCTAGTGAAACTAGGCTAAGATGACTTGTCATCACAACACCAAACTTAAAGCTTGCTTGTCCCCAAGCAAGAAATGAATTTTGCTCAAAGGTTCTTTCAATTAAGACGGATTGAAGAAAAAAAATTGTAAGGTCCTGTGAGTGAAGTGATTAAGTGTCAGTGGGGTGAACTCTAAATCATATGCTCATGCAAGGGCTTCAGTGCTCACTAGTCCTCACATATTGGGAGTCTTAGGTCTTAGGATTTTCATCCAAATGGTATCATGGAGATCTCTTTATATGTAGTCACCTTGAAGCAGCTTATAGTTTCTGTGCTTTGGCCTTGACTCTAAGTGTCATGTCTCAAAGCGGCTCTATAGATAAGCTTTCAATCAATACTCCTAAACCAGTTGGTTTTAAGGTATTAGGTGTTAAAGCACCCCTAAGGATTTACTTGCTCAAGCCTCTTTCCTTGACACAGCTCAACCACAAGCATTTACTAGGCTAACAACTCTTTGAGTTTTGTTTCTCCTTTCTTTTTCTGCCTAGTAATTGATGCTCAGAGCCTTGGGCCATGTTCTTTTTGCTTTTGTATTTTCTTTATTTTCTTTTGTTTTGTTTGCTGCTTCTTGGATCAATAAATTTTTGAGAATCTCCACAATACTTCTTTGAACTTCATGTCTTGCCTATGAGCTCCCATGCAAGTTTTCACAAGCATGCAACCTCAATACATAATCATACAACTAGAACCACCACTTCTCCTAATCTTTTGCTTTCCTCAAAATTGTTTAATTCCTCAATCCTTCTTTTCAAAGAACTTTCATGTGATGCAATTCTTGAATCATTGAGTACAAACGAGTTTTGAAGAGAAAAATGTTGTGAATAATCAAGCATCTTGCTTATTGAATTACAGAAAAACTATGCTATGCAGGCAGGCAGGGGTACTATGTAACTTTCAATCACAGCAATATCTGATGTAAAATAATCACTTAACAATACAACCTTTTGGAGTTTACTTCCTCTACTCCTCATCATCATCATCACTGATCCACACATTCCTCTTTCATCTCTTTGGTTGATGATGCTTAATCCTTCCAAAAATTTGTATGGTATTCTGCAGTGATATTGAAAGTTGCTTGTTCCCCAAGCACTTAGAAACAATGGTTAGTCTGCATGATTTATTTGTGGGCCTTTGTACTTACGTTGGTGTGGGAACACCAAACTTAGTACCTTGCCAATGGTTCTTGTGCATCAGATTAACCATGTGTAAAACTCTTTTTCTTTTTCAAAAGTGACAAAACTGAAAACTAAAGAATAGCAAAATAGTTAACTAGTTTATCTAGCTGCTTGAAGCTAGCATTATGCAGAAGGTGAGAATATGTTTTAAATGAGATTTTGGTGGAACACCAAACTTAGAATCCTTCATTCTCCCTTATATTGTTTTGGTGTGAAACACCAAACTTAGCTTCTTGCAATATAGATAAAATTAATTAACCTTTTTATTAAAATAGCTATGAAAAGAAAACTACCTCAGGTTGGGTTGCCTCCCAACAAGCGCTCTTTTATTGTCACTAGCTTGACATCTTGCTCTTTGATTATGGAGGCTGGAAATCATAATGCCTCAGTTTTTCTCCTCTTGCTGTAGGATTCCTTTCCTCCATGACCTGCACAATCACAAACAATCCAAATGATGATTGAATATTTTCAAGCTCAGAATGTGATTCAGAAGGTTAGCTAGCACAAAGTATCAAACAGTTGATGGACTTGGGAGATTAGTGGCAGAAATTGCTTCTCTTGTGTAAGGAAGAGCATTGCATAGAGCCAGAAATTTCCCGGAAAACTTCACTTTGTTGCTAAAGCGAAGTTTCAGTCATCTCAGGCAAAAATTCAAACAGTTAGTGGGTTAATTGAAAATTAGAGAAACAGAAAATAAAAATGCTAGATCTAGATCACCACCTCACTTAATCATTGTCAATCTAATCAATCCCCGGCAACGGCGCCAAAAACTTGATGGGATATTTTCGTGGAAAAACGAATTTCTCCAAAACACTCAAACTTAACCGGCAAGTGCACCGGGTCGCATCAAGTAATAATAACTCACGGGAGTGAGGTCGATCCCACAGGGATTGAAGGATTGAGCAATTTTAGTTTAGTGGTTGACTTAGTCAAGCGAATCAAGATTTAGTTGAGAGATTTGTGATTTGCAGAATTTAAATTGCATAGAAAGTAAAGGGAATGGGTAATTGGCATGAAATTAAAGAGAACAGGAATTAAAGTGCTGAATCTTAAAGAACAAGAAATTAAATGGCAGAAAGTTAGAACGCAAGAAATGTAAATTGCAAAATCTTAAAGTGCAAGAAATGTAAATGGCTTGAATTGTAAAGGGAATGGGGAGTTGGATTTGCAGAAATTAAACAAGAAAATGTAAAATTGCAACAAGCAGAGAAATAGAAGAAGACTTGGATTGAATCGGATCTAAAACAGAAAAGTAAATGAGCATAAAAAGCAGTAAACAGAGGATGTAAAATTGGAATTCAGATCTCAAGACCCAAGAGACTAGAAAACCATGTCTAGATCTCAATGCCTTCCTAGATCCAACAAGCACAATTGCAAAGGAAATTGTAAATTGCAAAGAAAGTAGATGAAGAAGCAAGTAACCGAAACTGAAATTCAATTAAGCAGAAAATTAAACAAGATCCCAAGGTGAGATTGAAACAGAATTTCTTAAATTCTCCACCCAAAATCCAAGACAAGAAAAGTAAAGAGTGCTGGGGAAGAACAAGGAAGAAGAGAGATCAGTTCTCCTCCCAAATTCTCTTGAATTAAAACAACAATGCTAAGAAAAATAAAAGTGAGCTCTAAGCAAACCAAAAAGAAAGCTATTCGCAAAAACTAAAAGGGAAGCTCTCTTAAAAACTTAAATCCTATGCTATTTATACACTTTTTTCAAATGGTCTTCAAGCCTTCAATTGGGCCTTTGCTCTTGATGGAATTCGTTTGATAGAGGCCTTGGTTGATTGCTCTTGGAGTTTGGAGAAGAACCGAATTGAACCGGGTTGGAATCATGAAAGCTTGAGTAAAAGTTGGAGTAAAAGTTAGGGTCTAACTTTTGCTCCAACTTTTCACATCAGCACCCTTCCTTGCTGATACCAACGTTGGGGCAAAAGTTAGGGGTCTAACTTTTGCTCCAACGTTGGCCTCCCCTTGTTTATTCATGGCGCCAACGTTAGCCAAAAAGTTAGGGGCTAACGTTAGCGCAAACTTTTGCTAGTCCAGGGAGTGTTTTTCATGCGCCAACGTTAGCCAAAAAGTTAGGGGCTAACGTTGGCGCAAACTTTTGCTCATCCAGGGAGTGTTTTTCATGCCAAAAGTTAGCCAAAAAGTTAGGGGCTAACTTTTGCTCCAGCTTTTGCCCAAAAGTTAGCCAAAAAGTTTGAGGCTAACTTTTGGTCCAGCTTTTTGCTTCCTGGTTCATTTTCAATTAATCCAAAAGTTTGAGCAAAAGTTTGAGGCAAACTTTTGCTCAAACTTTTTGTCCTCTCTTCCTCCTAGCCATTCCTTCTTGCTTCAACCTTTCTCCAAGCTTTCTTCACCTATCATTAATCAACCAAACACATCAAAGCTATGCTCAAAATCATGAGATATTCATTCTTTCATAATATGTGACAATTATAGCATAAAACCTCATGAAATAGCATGAATTCATATATGGTTGATTAAATCAAAGGAAACATGAAAATCTACCCAATTTGGCTTGCTTATGGCTCAAGAATGTGCATAATTTAGTAGAAAACAAAAGAAAAAGGCTAGTGAAACTAGGCTAAGATGACTTGTCATCAATGACTTAGGTGAAAAACTCCGTACGACTCAGCCTTCTCTACTCTATATGGACCTTCCCACCTTGATCTCAATTTGTCTGGCATGAGCCTCAGTCTAGATTTGTAAAGGAGGACTAAGTCCCCAGGTTGGAACACTCTCCTCTTGATGTGCTTATCATGTACAGCCTTCATCTTTTTCTTGTACAGCCTGGAGTTCTCATAAGCTTCTAGGCGAAGGCTTTCCAATTCATGCAATTGCAACTTCCTTTCAGTTTCGGCCTTCTTAAATTCCATATTGCACTCCTTCACTACCCAAAAGGCTTTGTGCTCCCCTTCAACTGGGAGATGACAGGCTTTTCCATAAACTAAGCGGAAGGGACTCATCCCAATGGGTGTCTTGTATGCATTTCTGTATGCCCAGAGTGCATCTTGTAGCCTGGTGCTCTAGTCTCTTCTATGAGGTTTGACTATCTTCTGCAATATACGCTTTATCTCTCTATTAGACACCTCAGCTTGCCCATTAGTCTGAGGGTGGTAGGCTGTTGCTACTTTATGAATTATCCCATGCTTCTTCAGTAATCCTGTTAGTCTCCTGTTACAGAAATGGGTGCCTTGATTGCTCACGATTGCTCGTGGTGATCCAAAGTGACAAATGATATGGTTTCTAACAAAGGAAACAACATTGTTAGCATCATCAGTGCAGGTAGAAATTGCTTCCACCCATTTGGAAACGTAATCCATAGCTAACAATATATAAAAATAACCATTAGAATTTAGAAATTGACCCATGAAGTCAATGCCCGAAACATAAAAAATTTCACAAAAAAGCATAATCTGTTGAGGCATCTCATCCCTCTTGGATATATTACCAAATTTTTGGCATGGAAAACAAGATTTACAAAATTCAGCAGCGTCTTTAAAAAGGCTAGGCCACCAGAATCCACAATCTAAAATTTTTCTAGTTGTTCTTTGAGGGCCAAAATGTCCTCCACTCTCAGATGAGTGGCAGGCCTCTAAAATGCACTGGAATTCTGATTGAGGCACACACCGTCTAATTACCTGGTCAGCGCCACATCTCCATAAATATGGGTCATCCCATATATAATATTTGGACTCGCTTTTCAGCTTGTCTCTTTGATGCTTAGTAAAGTTTGGAGGAAAGGTGCGGCTAACTAGATAATTAGCTACAGGTGCATACCAAGGGACTACCTCAGATACTGCTTTCAGGTTATCAAATGGGAAATTATCAGCTATAGGAGTGGAGTCATCTTTAATGTGCTCAAGGCGACTCAAATGGTCCGCCACTAAATTCTAGTTACCACTCCTATCCTTAATTTCTAAATCAAATTCTTGTAGAAGCAGTATCCAATGTATAAGCCTTGGTTTGGATTCCTTTTTAGCTAATAAATACTTTAGAGCTGTGTGGTCCGAGTACACCACTACTTTCGTACCAAGTAAATAGGCTCGGAATTTATCCAGAGCAAAAACAATAGCAAGAAGCTCTTTCTCAGCAGTAGTGTAATTAGACTGAGCGGCGTCTAAAGTCTTAGACGAATAAGCAATGACAAAGGGGTCATTACCTTCACGCTGAGCCAGCGCTGCTCCTACTACATGGTTGGAAGCATCGCACATGATTTCAAATGGCTAGCTCTAGTCTGGAGCTTGAGTCAGGGCAGTCTTCAGCTTATCAAACGCTTGTTTGCAATCTTCACTGAACTCAAACTCAATATCTTTCTGCAGTAATCTGGATAAGGGAAGTGCTACCTTACTAAAGTCCTTAATGAATCTCCGGTAAAAACCTGCATGGGCAAGGAACGAATGGACTTCCCTCACAGAGGAGGGGTAAGGCAAACTAAAAATAACATCCACCTTTGCTGGATCTACAGAAATGCCAGTATTAGACACAACATGTCCTAGTACAATCCCATGTCTAACCATAAAGTGACATTTTTCAAAATTCAATACAAGGTTTGTACGGACACATCTATCTAATACTCTAGATAAACTATCCAAGCAAAGGCTAAAAGAATCACCAGAAATGCTAAAATCATCCATAAAAACTCCATACAGTCCTCAATGAGGTCAGAGAAAAGACTCATCATGCACCTTTGGAAAGTAGCTGGTGCATTGCACAAGCCAAAGGGCATTCTCTTATAAGCATAAGTGCCAAAAGGACAGGTAAAAGTAGTCTTTTCCTGATCTTCAGGAGCTATATGGATTTGAAAATAGCCTGTATAACCATCTAAAAAATAATAATGGGATTTACCTGATAGGCGATCAAGCATCTGATCAATGAATGGCAAGGGGTAATGATCCTTGCGAGTGGCTTGGTTGAGACGCCTATAGTCAATGCAAACTCTCCATGAATTCTGCACTCTAGTTGTCAGAAGCTCTCCATGCTTATTTCTTATTGTTGTGATTCCAGACTTCTTGGGCACCACTTGTACTGGGCTGACCCATTCGCTATCTGAGATGGGGTAAATGATGTCTGCTTCAAGTAGCCTGGTCACTTCTTTCTTGACAACTTCTAAGATGGTAGGATTCAATCTTCTCTGAGGTTGACGGACGGGCTTTTCTCCCTCTTCTAGGAATATTCTGTGCTCATAAACTTGAGGGCTGATGCCTACTATATCTGCCAGGCTCTATCCAATTGCTTTCTTGTGTTTCCTCAGCACATTGAGTAGCTGTTCTTCTTGTTGGGAAGTGAGTTCCCTTGCAATAATAACTGGAAACTTCTGCATGTCCTCAAGGGAAGCATACTTGAGGTGTGGAACGAGGGGCTTTAATTCCAATTTCTACTCATGATTAGGCTCTGGATTATCTGGGGCTGGTGATAATGGCAAAGTGCCTTCATTGTCCTGCAAAAGTGTCCCCACACTTGGACCTTGTCCTGTGTACTTCTCTTCTAACTCCTCCTGGTGAATTTCAGCCACGGTTTCATCTATGATGTCACACTGGGAGATAGAAAGGTCATCCGGAGGGTGCCTCATCCGGAGGGTGCCTCATAGCTTCCTTGCGATTTGTGGAAATGGAATAGGGAGGGTGTTTACTGCAGGGTCTGCCTTCTTTGGTGCTTCCTTCTGTGGTTGAGCTTCTACTACTTTAACCATGTCTCGTATGTCCTCTTCCTCTTCAGCATTCTCTATTTCTACCAGCTCTTCAGCTGAGGCGTGTTCTGATGGGATTGGCTCCTCCTTATTCCTCTCTTACAGTGTGGTTCCAGACCTTAAGGTGATGGCATTGATGCCACCCTTTGAATTGGGTAAGGGTTGAGAAGGAATTCCACTGGAGCTTGCCTGTTGAGTGTTTGAAGTATTGGGTGGTGCCAGCTGAGAGATGAGAGCGTGTATAGCGGATGCTAGGCCATTAACTAAACTCTCCACGTTCCTTTGGCCTTGCGCAATGGATTGAAGTGCCTCATCACTCGGAGAGGAATTAGATTGAGTGATCTGGTTGTGCTGTGGTCCTTGGGGCTGCCTCAGGTGAGGTGCTCGGTAAGGCTGGTTATGGTTCTGCTGCCTGTTGTTGTCATTATTCCACCTCTGATATCTTTGATTGTCTCTGCCTCCTCTGTTATTGTTGTTGTTATTATTCCACCTTTGATATCCTTGATTGTCTCTGCCTCCTCTGTTATTGTTTTCCCTCCAATTCTGGTTAGAATTATCTCTCCAACCTTGGCTAGAATTGTCCTGCCATCCATGGTTGTAACTGCCACCTTGATTGTACCCTTGGTTGGGGCAGTCATAGAAGTTATGAGTGGCTGCCACAGTGTTGTCTTCCTGCCGAAGCTATGGACATTCATCAGTATAATGGCTATAGTCAGCACAGATCCCACACACTCTATGTGGGACTAGCTGTTGGCTTTGCTGCGCTTGTTGTTGACTCAACTGTATCTACTTCAATAAGTTAGTCATTTAACATATACTTTTAGTCAGAGCAGTAGTCTCCTTGCTAGAAGATACTTCCGTAACAGCTTTTGACCGGCCTTGTTTCTGTTGGTGATTCCTAGTAGATTCAGCTAAGTCGCTGATTAGTTGCCACGCCTCATCAGTGGTCTTGTACTTTTTCATAGACCCATTGCTAGCACTTTCCAATGTGGTCTTATCTTGGGGCCTCATGCCCTGTGTTACGTAGCCGAGCAACACTATCTTGTCAATCATATGGTGGGGGCATGCTTCCAGAAGGTTGTTGAAGTGCTCCCAGTATTCGTAAAGAGTCTCGGATTCGTCCTGAATAATCTTGGAAATGCCTTTCCTCAGTTTGTCAGTAACTTCAGCTGGGAAGAATTTTTCCAAAAATTTTCTTTTGAGCGTATCCCAGTAAGAAATAGTTGCTGCGGGTTGAGTGTAGTACCACTCTCTCGCCTTTCTCTCAAGAGAGAATGGGAAGGATTTCAATAGAATAGAAGTTTCATCTGCACCATCTCGCCTGACAGTAGAACAGGCTGCTTGGAAATCCCTGAGGTGCTTGATAGGCTATTGAGCAGGTAAGCCATGAAACTTAGGCATCAAGTTGATCAGTGCAGTCTTTATTTCAAAATCTGTAGCCACTGCTGGGTGATGCGCTTGAAACGGTTGCATTATGAAATCAGGGGCTCCAGCCTCCTGGATAGTAATTCTTCTAGGTGCTGCCATGTCACCTGCACGTAAATCAACCGAATCAGTAGAACGGGGGCTAGTTTCTTCCTCAAGTAACGTTTCAGATTCGCCCTCAGAGAGGACTAACCAACGACGAGCTTGCCATATACGTGAAATAGTTCTTTCAATCTTAGGATCAAATAATGGCAAGCTTGGATCAGAAAGTGAACGCATCATTTAACGAAAGAAACATGCAGCTCATAGTAAAAAAAAATAAAATAAAATGCAAATAAATAAATTCCAATCAATAACTTTAGCATTCTATTGTAACTCCCCGACAACGGCGCCAAAAATTGACGTGGCGAAAATTGGCAAGTTAAGAAATTATTATAAGAGATACGTTTCAAGTACAGTTCTTAACCAACCGAAGATCCGTTTATCAATTTAGAAGGGTTGTCACAAAATTAGAATTAAAATACTGGGAGTATGAATCCCAGGTCGTCTCGCAACGAGTTGCAGAAAGATGTGCTATTTTATTAATCAGATATTTTCTAAAAATGGTTGAGTTGATAAACAAGAAATTAAATTAGAGAATTTATGTAATTTAAATAAAAAACCTTGACCGGGAGTAGATTAGTTGGAAGCCCTATTCTTGTTGGAGTACTCTCAAGATTAATTGATGATTGAAGGTTATTCTACTTAGTTATCCCTTACTAGGTAGAGGAAAGTCAAGCAAGTTGGAAAGCTATTTCTATTCACAAGTTCCAATCCTCTCCCTTGGAAGGGATTAGTGTCAGTGACTAGAGGGAAATCCAACAGTAAACCCAATTACAATTTTTCTCTTGAGCGTTCCAACTCAAGGTTCTCCTTTTAATCAACTTCCAATCAAGTTATAGAACTACTCATTCATTATGAATGTAAACTTCACAACATAAGAAAGGGAAATAAAGAAAGACATGATGAATAATAATCAAAAGATCAATTAAAAATAAAAATAGTTCTTGTATTAATCAATTCTAAAAATAATCCAATAGTAATTCTGAATAAATTGAGGACATGGAAGAGTAAGAGACATGTAAGGAAAACAAACTAGAATAATGAAGTCTTGGTGAAGGTAATAACTCTTCTCAATATCCCAATCCAAAAAGCAATAAAAATGAATTCCTAAGAACTATGAATGTGTAGAGAGAAAACCTAGAGAAGGAGTAAAATCAGATCTAAAACTAAAATTATGCGGAATGAATCTTGTCCTCTGGTCTCTGCATGTTCCCTGGCTCTAATTTACTTTTCTGGGCCAAAAACTGGGTCAAAACAGGGTCAAAAATCGCCCCCAGCAAATTCTGCAGATTCTGCAGATCGCGCACGTCATGCGATCGCGTCATCCAGGCGTTCCTGTCATCCAGCGTTTTGCCTTGCCACACGTGCGCGTCGTCCATGCCTTTGCGTCACTTGTGCAGTTTCCAATCTGCGCGGTCGCGTGAACCATGTGTCTGCGTCACTGCAATTTTCTCTATATCGCGCGGTCGCGTGAGCCATGCGTCCGCGTCACTTCTCGCTGGTCATCTCCTCAATTTCTTGTGTTCCTTCCATTTTTGCAAGCTTCCTTTCTAATCTCCAAGTCATTCATGCCCTATAAAGCCTGAAACACTTAACACACAGATCACGGCATCGAATGGAATAAAGGAGAATTAAAATACAAAATTAAAAGTCTCTGGGAAGCAAGTTTTCAACCATGAAGTATTTTTAGGAAGGAATTATAAATGCATGCTAATCATATGAATAAGTGGGTAAAGATTTGATAAAACCGCACAATTAAGCACAATATAAACCATAAAATAGTGGTTTATCACATAGTTTTAAACCGACAAGCAATCCTCGGTCAACGTTTAAATTGTTTGTCACAAGCACAAACCCAACAAAATAACTGAAGTATTCAAACCTCGGAACATCTCTCAAGGAATTGCAGGGACGTGTACCTCGTATTGGTTATGGTTTTTTATATTTTTGGGTTTTGGGTTTTGGGTTTGATAACAAGAAAATATAAATTGGGAGAAAATAAAGTAACAACCAAGAAAGGTCCTAGCACGGGTTGAGAATTGGAATTTCTATCTTCATTATCATCGTCAATTATGATGGTAAGTGCAAATTGCTCTCACTTAGTTAACCTCTAGCAATTGACGAAAAGTCAAGTGAGCAAAATCAACTTAAGTTCACAAGTCCTGATCAAAGACTAGATTTAATGAAGCTCAAGCCAACTAGTAACTTTCAATCACCAATCGACAAGAGACTTTGACAATTCAAGAGCTTCCAAATCACCAACCCAAGCCAAGAACACACAAATTTATTCTAAAATCCAACCAAGCATTTTATCAAACACCTGGAAGGCACAAAATAAAAGCATAAAAAATTAATAAGAGATAGTAAAATCTAAGACTAACAAACGCAAGGAATCAATAACCAACAATTAAAGAAAGAATCCATAAACATGAAATACTTCAAATTGCATTAAAAGGGAATTAAATCTAACAAGGAGTGTTCATAAACTAAATTGGGAAAATAAGGAAATCAACAAGAGAAGATTAAATAAGATGCTAGAACAATAAAAGGTAGAAGAGAAACCAAATTAAAGCAAGATGGAAATATGAATTTGAGAAGAAATAAAACTTAAAGAAACCCTAAAACCTAGAGAGAGGAAAGAGCCTCTCTCTCTAAAACCTACATCTAAAACCTAACTAATGGAATATTGTGAATGAATGAATTGTATCCTCCTTTCTAGCTCCACTCTGCAGCCTCTTGTCTTCGTTTTCGGACTTGAAACTAGGCCAAAATCAGCCCAGAAATCGCCCCCAGCATATTCCATTAATAGCAGTACGTGACGCTCGTTACATGTACGCGTCAGCCACGCGTACGCATCAGTCACGCGTACACGTCAGTGGATGATGCTCCTGGTCACGCGCACACGTCACCCACGCGTCGGTACCAACTTCTCAAAACCTCAATTTTTGGTGTTCCTTTCTCTTTAGCATGCTTCTTCTTCCATCCTATTAGCCATTCCGGTGCTATAAAACCTGAAATCACTTAACGCACACATCACTGCATCGAATGATAATAAAAGAGGATTAAAAATTATCAATTTTAAGGCTTAGGAGCATGTTTTCAATCATAGCACAAAATCTAGAAGGAAACTTAAAAACCTGCAAATTATATCGATAAGTGTGAGTAAAGTTGATAAAATCCACTCTAGTTTCTCTGGGTAAAATACCGTCGCTTGCCACCATGTGTACCAGGTCAAAACTCGATACTCTGTTGACCCTACGTCGTAAGGGTGACCGGGCACGTATAAATTCTCGGGAATGGTAACCCCTATTGAGTAACGTTATATATGAATGTATGAATTTTGAATGAAATGAGAAAAGCTATGGATAGACTCATGGGGATGTGGGACGGGGGACAGTCCAAGGGTTTCAGACTTGTAGGATTGGCTTGATAACCGACAAATGAGCCTTATTAGCCATAGGACATGCATACATCATGTGCATTGGTGCACCAAATTGTGATCACACTTTTCACAACTCCGCACAACTAACCAGCAAGTGCACTGGGTCGTCCAAGTAATACCTTATGTGAGTAAGGGTCGATCCCATGGAGATTGTCGGCTTGAAGCAAGCTATGGTCATCCTGTAAATCTTAGTCAGGTGGATTCAAAATGGTTATGAAGTTTTGATAATTAAAAGATAATTAAAACATAAAATAAAATAAAGATACTTATGTAATTCATTGGTGGGAATTTCAGATAAGCGTTTGGAGATGCTTTGTTGCTTCTGAACCTCTGCTTTCCTATTGTCTTCTTCCAATCATGTGTGCTCCCTTCCATGGCAAGCTGTATGATCCTGTCGGATGAAAAATACCAGGTACAATCTCTGCACCACTAATTAACTGTCGGATTTCTCATCTCGGATGAAAAATACCAGGCATAGCTACCGCACGGCTAATCATCTGTCGGTTCTCACTAGCGTCGGAATAGGATCTCTCTATCCTTTTGCACACTGTCACTGTGCCCAACATTCGCAAATTTGAAGTTCGTCACAGTCATCCCTTCCCATATCCTACTCGGAATACCACAGACAAGGTTTAGACTTTCCGGATCTCAGGAATGCTGCCAATTAGTTCTAGCCTATACCACGAAGGTTCTTATCACGGATTTGAATGCTCTGTTGTTAGGAGAGACAATGTAAATCATGAATTAGAGACCCAAGAGAATATACTCCGGCTGTCGTCCAATGACTACGTTGAACATCATGTAGACTGCTTATGGTTGTCAGGCACGCGGATCTTGGCTAAGCGAGTAACAGATAGTAGGTGATTGTCAGGGGTCACCCCTTCATTCTAACTTAATTGAATTAAGTACGAGAGTATATCTTGAAGAAGAAGTAGGCATGAATTGAAAGAAAAACAATAGTACTTGTATTAATTTATGAAGAACAGCAGAGCTCCTCACCTTAATCTATGAGGTGTAGAAACTCCATCGTAGAAAATACATAAGAGAAAAAGGTCTAGGAATGGCCGTGTGGCCAGCCTCTATTGTCTAAGGACTAAATGTCCAGAGATCGATATACAATAGTAAAAAGTGCTATTTATACTAAACTAGTTACTAGGGATTATAGAAAATAAGTAACTAAGTGCAGATAGTGCAGAAATCCACTTCCAGGGCCCACTTGGTGTGTGTTTGGGCTGAGCATTGAGCTTTACATGTGCATAGGCCATTTCTAGAGTTAAACGCCAGCTTGGATGCCAGTTTGGGCGTTTAACTCCAGTTTTGGTGCCAGTTTTGGCGTTTTACGCCAGAAAAAGGTCTCTGGCTGGCGTTTTACGCCAGTTTGGGCCATCAAATCTCGGGAAACGTATGGACTATTATATATTGCTGGAAATCCCAAGATGTCTACTTTCCAACGCAATTGAGAGCGCACAAATTGGGCTTCTGTAGCTCCAGAAAATCCATTTTGAGTGTAGGAAGGTCAGAATCCAACAGCATCTGTAGTCCTTTCTCAGCCTCTGAATCAGATTTTTCCTCAGGTCCCTCAATTTCAGCCAGAAAATATCTGAAATCACAGAAAAACTCACAAAATCATAGAAAGTCCAGAATTGTGATTTTTCATAAAAACTAATAAAATATAATAAAAAGTAACTAAAACACACTAAAAACTATGTAAAAACAATGCCAAAAAGGGGTATAAATTATCCGCTCATCACAACACCAAACTTAAATTGTTGCTTATCCCCAGGCAACTAAAAATAAAATAGGATAAAAAGAAGAGAAAATACAATAAATTTCCAAAATATCAATGAAGATTAGTTTCAATTAGATGAGCGGGACTAGTAGCTTTTTACTTCTGAACAGTTTTGGCATCTCACTTTATCCTTTGAAGTTTAGAATGATTGGCATCCATAGGAACTCAGAATTCAGATAGTGTTATTGATTCTCCTAGTTCATTATGTTGATTCTTAAACACAGCTAATTTATGAGTCTTGGCCGTGACCCTAAGCATTTTGTTTTCCAGTATTACGACCGGATACATAAATGCCACAGACACATAACTGGGTGAACCTTTTCAGATAGTGACTCAGCTTTGCTAGAGTCCCCAGTTAGAGGGGCCCAGAGTTCTTAAGCACACTCTTTTCACTTTAGACCACGACTTTAACCGCTCAGTCTCAAGCTTTTCACTTGACACCTTCACGCCACAAGCACATGGTTAGGGACAGCTTGATTTAGCCGCTTAGGCATGGATTTTATTCCTTTGGGCCCTCCTATTTATTAATGCTCAAAGCCTTGGATCCTTTTTACCCTTGCCTTTTAGTTTAAAGGGTTATTGGCTTTTTCTACTTGCTTTTTCTTTTTCTTTCTTTTTCTTTATTTTTTGCCCTTTTTTTTTCGTAAGATTTATGTTTTTCACTGCTTTTTCTTGCTTCAAGAATCAATTTTTTGATTTTTCAGATTATCAATAACATTTTTCCTTTTCATTATTTTTTCAAGAGCCAACAATTTTAACATTCATAAATTTCACTATAAAAAATATGCACTGTTCAAGCATTCATTCAGAAAATAAAAAGTATTACCACCACATCAAAATAATTAAACTATTTTCAAGATAGAATTCGAAATTTATGTACTTCTTTTTCTTTTTCAGAAAACATATTTCATTTAAGAAAGGTGAAAGATTCATGGAACATTCATAGCTTTAAGACATACACATGACAAATTGATTTCCGCTAGTTTAGAATTTTTATAAAAAATAATCACGTTGTAAGTATAGTTTCTAAACCAACAAGAATTTCTTTCGTACAAAAGTTTTGGTTGTCACTTAAGCAAACCCAATAAAATTTGTAACCGAAGTATTTAAACCTCGGGTCATTTCTCAAGGAATTGCAGGGAGATGTATTTATTATTGGTTATGGAAAAGGTAGAATTTTGGGTTTTTGAAATAATGAACAAGTAATTTAAATGACAAGAAAAATAAATTAATGATTATAAAAATCTCTTGCAAGGTATAAGAACTGGAAATCCCATCCTAGTTATCCTTATCAGGTGTGATGAGAATTTTTATTACTCCCACTTAGTTAACCCTTACTAAATAAAGGAAAGTCAAGTGGACCAATCAATTTGATCCTCAAGTCCTAGTCAACTCCTGTGGAAAGACTAGCTTTAGAGCGATCCAAATCAATTAGCAATTCCCAATTTTCAATCAACTGCTGAGTCTAATAACTCAAGTGTTACCAATTACTTAACCAAAGTAAAAAGGGAATAAATATTAAATTAAATTGAAAGCATTATAAATAGAATAAAACAATCATAAATCTGAAATACCTCAAATTATATTAAATAGAATATTCAAATCTAACATGAAAAGATCCATAAGCCAATTTGGCAACATAAATAATTAACAAGTAAAAGCATTAGAGTATCTAAAAGTAGAAGAGAAATATAAATTAAAGTTGGGAACATTGAACCTGTGATTGAAGAGAAGTAGCCTAATCATAATAGAAATCCTAAATCCTAATCCCAAGAGAGAGGAGAGAGCCTCTCTCTCTCTAAAACTACATCTAAAACCTAAAATTGTCAATTTTGAATGTTGTACGAATTGTTCTGAATGTTCTCTATGAATGGATTGATTGCCCCACTTTATAGCCTCTAATCTGTGTTTTTCAGGCCAAAAACTGGGTTGGAAACAGCTCAGAAATCGCTGGGGACAAAATCTGCCACGCTGGTTTTTCTGCAGAATGACGCGTCCGTGTGATTCACACGTGCGCATCGTTTTGCTGTACGGCCACTATAGAGAACAGAAAAGAAGAGGAATCCTTTATGTCACAGTATAGAGATTCCTTTATGTGAGTAGAAGAATAGAAGAATAGAAGAATGAGGTAGAGAGAATAGGAAGAATTCGAACATAGAGGGAGGGAGAGGGTTCGAATTATGAGTAGAAGAGAAGGGTTAGTAAATAAATAAATAAATAGAAAGAGGTGAGATAAAGAGTATTCGAATTCTAAGAAGAGGGAGAAAAAAATATTTTTATTTTTATTTAATTAATTAAGTTAGAATTCGAAATTATTAAAAGAAATAAAATTAAATTAAAAATTAAAACAATTAGTTAATTAAAAAGAATTTTGAAAAAGTTATTAGTGGTTTTCGAAAATTAGAGAGAGAAAAGCAGTTACGTGGTTTTGAAAAAGATAAGAAATAGTAAACTTTTTTTTTTCAAAATTAAAACAAACAAGTCAAGTAGTTAATTGAAAAATATTTAAAAATTTTGAAAATATAAGAAGTTAGAAAAAGATATTGAAATTAAAAATTTGAAAAAGATATGATTTGAAATTTATTTTGAAAAAGATTGAAAAAGAAATTAAAACGATTTGATTTTCAAAATTTAAGTTGATGACTTGGCTAATAAGAAACTAAAAGATATGATTCTAGAATTTAAAGATTGCACTTTTCTTAATATGAAAGTAACAAACTTGAAATTTTTGAATCAAAACATTAATTGTTAGCAAAGATTTCAAAAATTATGAAATAAAATTAAGAAAAAGATTTTGAAAATTAATTTTTAAATTTTTGAAAATATTTAAGAAGAAAAATAAAAAAGATTTGATTTTTGAAAAAGTTTTGAAAAGATAGAATTTTTAAATTGAAATTTTGACTTGACTAACAAGAAACAACTAAATTTTAAAACCTTTTGACTAAGTCAACCAAAAATTTCGAAATTTATGAGTAAAATAAGGAAAAGATATTATTTTTTATTTTCTTGAATTAATGAAGAAATATTATTTTGTTGTTTTTCTCTTTCTTCATTAAACAACAAAATGAAACAAAACATAAAAATTTAAGATCAAAACAAATAATGCATGCAAGAACACTTTGAAAATTTTTAAGAAAAAAAACACATGCAAGACACCAAACTTAAATATTTTTAATCTTTAGACACTAATAATTCGAAAATGCATATGAAAAATAAGAAAAGACACAAAACAAGAAAAAGTAAAGATCAAACAAGGAAAATCATCAAGAACAACTTGAAGATCAATGAAGAACACAATGCATATATTTTTGAAAATTAAAGAAAAATTAAAACATGCAATTGACACCAAACTTAAAATTTGACACTAAACTCAAACAGGAAACACAAAATTTTTTTAGTTTTTATGATTTTATTAATTTTTTTGTATATTTTTCGAAATTATTTTGGAAAAATACAATAAAGAAATTCAAAATTTTTAATAATAATTCCAGGATTCCTGTGATGTTAGTCTAAAGCTTCGGTCCAAAAGATTAGACATGGCCAATGGCCAGCCAAACTTCAGCATAGAATTTTAAATGAGAATCCAAAGGCTCATGCAATGTTATTCTAAAGCTCCGGTCCAAAAGATTGGACATGGCCAATGGCCAGCCAAGCTTTAACATAACACATACAAGCATATCCTTTTTACAATGGAAAGTGGAAACCTCAGTCCAAAAGATTAGACATGGCTTAACAGCCAGCCAGGTTTTTCAATATATCTCATAAAGCTCTAGAATTCATCCTTAAAAATTCTGAAGAACACTTTTTTTTTGTATTTTACTATTTTTTTCGAAAATTAAATAAATTTTTTTTTGAATTTTTCGAAATTAAAAATAAAAAGTTTAAACATGAAATAAAATTACCTAATCTAAGTAACAAGATGAACCGTCAGTTGTTCAAACTCGAACAATCCCTGGCAACGGCGCCAAAAACTTGCTGCACGAAATTGTGATTACACTTTTCACAACAACGCACAACTAACCAGCAAGTGCATACATGCTTGATAAACCCCGATTTCGTGATTTATCGTGTGCTTATTTTAGGGGATTTTACCACTTTTTCCCACATTTATTCAATGAAATCGCATGGCTTTGTAATTCTCCCTTGAATTGTGCTTAAGTGTAAAAACATGCTTTTTAGGCCTTAAAGTGGTGATTTTGATTCACTTTAATTCCATTCGATGCCTTGATGTGTTTATTAAGTGATTTTAGGTTCATAAGGCAAGTATTGGATGGGAGAAAAGAGGAGAAAAGCATACAAAGTGGAGAATGCATGAAGAAATAAAGATTGGGAATGCATTAAAGGGCGCACACGTGCACAAGGCGCGCACGCGTACATGACGCGTCCGCGCGGATGAAGACTTTGCCAATCTACGCGCACGCGCACATGGCGCGCACGCGCCGATACTCTCACGTGGCCCACTTAAACGAAAAATGCTGGGGGCGATTTCTGAGCTGCCCAGGCCCAAATCAAACTTGTTTCTGAGTGTATTTCATGCAGAAATGAAGTCCAAGCAAAGGGGGAGCAATTGTTTGTAACTTAGCATCATGTAGGTTAGTTTCTAGAAAGAGAAGCTCCCTCTTCTCTCTAGAATTAGGGTTCTTATGCTATTTTGCATCTTAGATATAGGTCCAACTTCATGTTTTCATATTGTTTCCTTTATGATTTCTTATTCCTACTACTTGATTCTCTTAGTTTTCATGTTAATTTCTCTTTTATGTTTCTTTTGTGATGATGAACTCATGTTGGATTTGATTTACATTTAATAAAATTTAATGTTTGATGTTCTTTTAATTGTTGATTTGAGTTGTTGATCTTGTCTCCTTGCAATTTGTAGTTGGTAGATTTTACTATTTCTTGTCATTTATTATGCTTTACTTTTATGCCTTCCAAGTGTTTGGCAAAATGCTTGGTTGGATGTTAGAGTAGATTTTGAGCATTCTTGGCTTGGAAAGAGTAATTAGGCAATCTTGAGTCATGAAAACCCAACTTATGTTGGTGATCTAGAGTTGTTAGTTAATATGATTTCCATTGACTCTAATCTCTTGCTAATTCCATTAGTGAGTTGATTAGGACATTTGGATTGAGGTTAACTAGTCTTGTTTGACTTTCTCTCATAGAAGATAACTTACACCTTCTTCCAATTTTGGAGATGACGAAATAAGATAAATTCTTGTTAAGTATTGTTATGATTAATGACTAGGATAGAAAGCCTATGATCTCAAATCTTTGCCATGAATGTCTCCCTTTATTACTTGCTTTCTTTAGTTACTTGCATGATTTACTCTTCTTGTCATTTAAATTCTTGTCCATTTAGTTCCTTGCCCCTTTATCAATCATACCCCATTTGTTCCTTCATTGCCAATAATCATTCACTTCATTGCAATTCCTTGTGAGACGACCTGGAGTCCAAATACTCCGGTTAATTCTTATTTGGGGTTTGTACATGTGACAAAACCAGAAATTTAATTTGATTCGAGGTTTGACTATTGGTTTGGACTATACTAACAACGGAATTATTTTATGGAATTCCGAACCGGTATAAATCCTTGTATCAAATTAATGGCGCCGTTGCCTGGGAATTGCAATGGTGCTATGTTATTGGCTATTGTATATATTGTGAATAGATTGATTTTTGGGTTTGTTTGTTAGTTTTTGCTAGTTTTAGGATTTAGTTTTCTTTATTTCTTGTTAGCTTTTGTTTTTATTTTCTCTTATCACCATGAATTCTCATCACTTTGGCTATGAGTTTTGTTCAAACTATGTCGTAGGAGATGAAATTTACAATGATAACATGTATCAAGGATTTGGAGATCAAGGTTTGGCAAGAGTGATGGGTACATGACTACTATCCTCAAGGAGATGCGCGACAACCAAAGGGCATTTATTGCCACCCGAGCTGTCCAAGCGCCACCCCAACGTGATTACTCTTCTGATTCTTATGGGTATACTCCTTATCCTAATGCACACCAATCTAATGTATGTGATGACCCTTATTGTGATTGTCAACCACAACCACCACATACATATGAACCCCCTCCTTAATATAGCCCTCCACCATACTCACAAGCCTCATACCACCATTCACCTCCATATGATCCTAACTCACACCCACCATACCAACCACCATATGAACCATATCTAGAGCCACCACAATTCCAAAACCAATACTCCCAAAAACCACAAAGTCCATACACACCACCTCAAGAATTTCACCAATATGAACCACCTTCCAACTACAATACCCTTCCCTCAAATAATGAATTTTCTCTTCCACCATCACCTTCCGATGAAGCCCCCATGCTAGAATTGAGAGATCTTGAATCTCATATCTTAAGGCAATAAGAGGAGCATGAAAAGAAGTTTGAGGAGTTAAGAGCTAAGATGGCTATCATGGTAGAAGCCGTTAGCAACATGGTCTCATCCCGCCTAAGCCTATGCGATCAAGGCACTCCCATTGTTGAATGTGGAGAAGCAACCAAAGAGCTTAGTGAGGGAGTAAACTTGAAGCTCCAAGGTGAAGAAGAGGAGTTAAAGCAAGAAATGCAACAACAGGAGGAGGTAAAGATTATTGAACAAGAGGAAGTAGTGGTTGGAGCCTTAGGATATGTTGAGTACATAGAGGAAGCACAAATTGAAGAGCCTTCTTTCATGGAGTTTGAAGTTGATGTTGAGGAGGAGAGTGCACAACCCCCAAGACACAATGTGATTGAAGAATTGGAAGAAGTGTTCCAATCAATAGGCCCTCCTATTTATGATGACTCCGCATCAACATATGGTCCTTTTGAATTTGAGGAATCCTTCCCCACTATACTTGGAATTGATGATGAGGTAAATTTTACTTAACCTCCTATTTATGATTTGAGTGATGGGGAAGAGCTAGAGGATATTGGTGAAGAAGAATGTGAACTTGAGGAAGCTTGGCAAGAGGTAGAGCATGAAGTATCTTGCCAAGTGGTGGAAGCCTTCCAAAAAGGATGGACGGGAGTGGAGCATGTTTTGTCAAGACCGTTGGGAACTCATCCACCTAGGTTGTCATCTAATCCTTCATTTGAGTGGGTAAAACTTCTAACTCTCAGCTTTATTATCCCACTTGAATATGGTTTGCTTGAGACGGATGGCCAACTTAGGGCGCTTTGTGGAATTAAGCGTAAGAGGAGGATGTTTAATGGTTGGCGTTGTAAGTCTAGGCTTATTATGGTTGGAAGCTCAAAATTGAAGAGCATGGATTGGTGTATTGCTCAAGTGGATGGGTCTAGGAGGATAGTTTGGTGCCTTCATGAGAATTTATCTCTCTTGCCACCCAGAGGAAACCACCATGATCAACTCAAGGACGGGTGTGAAAACAAAGTGTGGGATCCCGGATCACACAAGGAAAATCAACTTTGGGAGCCCATGGTTTGTGAAGAACTCCATCAAAGCTTGCAGTTATTAACTTTGAATGATGAAGCACAATGGAAGTCCAAGCATTGGTGGATGTTCAAGGATGGATTCAAGCACAAGCCACCTTGATGAGGAGCTCCCCATAAGTCCAACTTAAGGACAATAAACAAAAGTGCTAGGTGGGAGACACCCCACCATGGTAACATCTTTTCATTTTTCTCTTTTGTAAATATTAGTAATCTAGGTTTAATTTCATGTTTTGATTGATTTGTTAAGTTTGTTTGCTAGTTTAGTGTGTTAAATAAGGTTTTATGATGTTTTGGTAGCTGTTTGAATGTTTGGAATGCTTGGTTTGGTGCAAAAACATAGAAAAAATTTTTGAAAAACAGAGCACCATCCACGCGTACGCGTGCTTCACGCGTATGTGTGAATCAAGCCATTTCGACCATCCACGCGCACGCGTCATTTACGCGTACGCATGGATTGAATTTTCCCACCTCTCATACATTCACCCGAGAGTTGTGCCTGAAGTGTGCCAACTTTGTGCCCCAGGACACGCGTACGCGTACCTTGCGCACCCGTGTCGACTCTCTGCTTTGCCATGCACGCGTACGCGTCAGCCGCGCGTACGCGTCGCTTCCATTTCATCTGTCCACGCTTACGTGCACATGACGCGCACGCATGGATTGCCCTATTTCACCCACCTTCTTTTCTTCTCTTCTTTCCATTTCTTTCCCTCCTCTCCTCTCTTTCCACCCTTCAATCATCATCCAACACTACCAAACACCATCCATAACCACTTCTTTTAGCTAATTAGTTAATTGTTTAATTAGTACATTTTCATTTTTGTTTTCTATTTTTCTTTATGAGTGTTGGATTATTAATATTGTTTACTGTTTCTTGCTGCTGATTATTGATGAAATGTTATTTTAACATCATTATTTTTAATTTTTATTGTTGGATTTAATTGTTGAGGTTATATTTTGTCACTTGGTTTTGAGTTTTCATGTTTAACATTTGTGAGCACCAAGTGAATGTTACATTTCCTTTAAGCTTCTTGACTCTTTGAATTGCATCTTTTGGCCACCATGCATTCATCATCCATTGTTAGGAAATTGTACATTATTAATGCATTTTTTTTAGGATGCTTGTTCTAATTGATCATCACCTATTTCATGAATTGAAATTGTGGAATTGTGAAATTGGATCGAAAGCTTGCCTAGTGACGTATTTTTGAGCTTTTCAAGCTTTGTGGACCATGCTTGCTATGTGAAATGATTTTTGACTTCTATATCCTTTTTCCTAAGTTCCATAGCATCCATGTGTTTCACCTCTATGTCACTTAGGTGTTGCAACAACTTCAATATATGTCATTATTTGATCTGTTAGCTCTCTATACCATTTTGTTCATCAAAATTACTTACACATCAATCAATGTCCATGCATTATCCAATTTCACAATTGCTTGATTTTTGCTTGAATGCTTTCATGCTTCTTCACTACTTGTTTAGTTTCCTTAACTTACAAGTCTTTTAAAGTATCCCAAGCACACTAGAATGAGTGAAGTGCATGTTCTCTTATGTGTAATTGTGACATCACTTCTATACTAGCGTGTGTGTATGTTCTAAACCGCACGTAATTTTAGAACCCACACACCTATTTTTCATTAATGTCACACTAATTCACTCACTCCATTCTAGTAGTTCTTACCTCATTCCAATAATTCACGCTTCCTTGCTTTTGTATGTTTTCATCTTATGGTGTTTATTTTGTTTCTCATGATTGATGCACCATAAGCAAAAATGGAAGCGGGAGAAGAACACGCAGCATTGGTTGACCTACCAGCTGAAGGTAGCAACTAGGAAAGTTGCCGTACCCCTTGCTCATCTTTGGATGCACCGAGGACGGTGCAAACTTTTAAGTGTGGAGAGGTCGTTCGACCATTCGGTGTTTTTGGGTAACAAGTTTCTAATCCCAACACTCTTGCATTTCATTTTAGGATTTTTAGTTTCACTTTCTCATTTTGCATATGTATATATTAAACTTAGTCAAAATCATGATATTTTCCAAGGATTTTATCTATAGGGCACCCCTATTGATTGAAAAAAAAATTTTTAGAACTTGCTTGAATTATATACTTTGTGGAACATGATTTTTGAGCTAAGAACACAAGTATGCAAGTTTTGAGCCTAATTGTGGGGCTACATCATATAGCCACTTATTTTCATTCTTGTGTGCATCATTCTCTTTCTATGATTATAATCTTTGATTTGTTTGATTCTTTATGTCCATTATTTTGTGTATACATGCATTTATATGATTGAAGCCATTGTTTAAATAGCTCACTTACCCAAATAGCCTACCTTTTATCTTCCATTGTTAGCCAATTTTGAGCCTATGCTTAACCCATTTGTTCTTAATTGTAGCACATTACAAGCCTAAGTGAAAAATAATAAATTTCCCTTGTTTGGATCTTTGATTAGCTTAGGCTAGTAAGAGTGTCTATCATTTGATTTTGGAAAAGTCAGGAACAGTGGGTAGAGATAAAAGTGTGTTTATGTTTTTGTTGAAAAATCATGGGAATTGGGTACATACTCATGTATTAATCAAGTGTAAACCATATGCATTGATGTTCTTGTATATATTTTAGTTTGAAAAGAAAAAAAGAGAAAAATAATAATAGAGATAGAAAAAGAAAGACAAAGAATTGCAATAAAAAGAGGACAAAATGCCCCAAAGCAAGGTTCAATAAAAGTCAATACATATGGATGGTGATCGAAAAGAGAATGCATGAGTGTGTAAAAAAGTGAAGAATGGGTAGTTAGGTTTGTTTAGAATTGTATAGGTTGTCATAGGTTAGGTGGGAAGTTTAAGTTGATCAAAGATTCAAATCTCTAGCTCACTTGACCATATGCATCCTACCTTGACCTAGCCCCATTACAACCTATGGAAAAGCCCTCATGATATTTATATGCATGCATGAATTAATTGTTGATTGTTAGATGAAAAACAAATCTTGGAAAGCATGATTAGGAGAGAATTGAGTGAATCAACCCCATACACTTGAGTGCCTAGAGCGGATACACATCCGTTGAGGGTTCGATTGCTCAATTACATGTCTCCACACATGATCATCTTTTCTTGCAAGTTTGTAAGATCTTTCAATGATTCAATTCAATTGTGGGTTGATTTGATTGCTATTGCTTTAGCCCTTGTACTTGTATATGTATTCTTGGGAATTGATTGTTTTGACCAAGTAGATACATTCAGGTAGATAGATTGCGTTTAGATAGATAGTTGCATGTAGTTAATTTGCATTAAATAAATGTTGATACCCCTTTACTTCTTTCTTGATTTTAGCATGAGGACATGCTTAGTTTAATTGTGGGGAGATTTGATAAACCCCGATTTCGTGATTTATCTTGTGCTTATTTTAGGAGATTTTATCACATTTTCCCACATTTATTCAATAAAATAGCATGGTTTTGTAATTCTCCCTTGAATTGTGCTTAAGTGTAAAAACATGCTTTTTAGGCCTTAAAGTAGTGATTTTGATTCACTTTAATTCCATTCGATGCCTTGACGTGTTTGTTAAGTGATTTCAGGTTCATAAGGCAAGTATTGGATGGGAGAAAAGAGGAGAAAAGCATACAAAGTGGAGAATGCATGAAGAAACAAAGATTGGGAATGCATTAAAGGGCGCGTACACGCACAAGGCGCGCACGTGCAGAAGTGGTTTCGCATAGAGACGCACACGCGTACATGACGCGTCCGCGCGGATGAAGACTTTCCTAATCGACGCGCACGCGCACATGGCGCGCACGCGCCGATACTCTCACGTAGCTCACTTAAAGGAAAAACGCTGGGGGCAATTTCGGAGCTGCCCAGGCCCAAATCCAACTTGTTTCTGAGTGTATTTCATACAGAATTGAAGTCCAAGCAAAGGGGGAGCAATTGTTTGTAACTTAGCATCATGTAGGTTAGTTTCTAGAGAGAGAAGCTCTCTCTTCTCTCTAGAATTAGGGTTCTTAGGCTATTTTGCATCTTAGATCTAGGTGCAACTTCATGTTTTCATCTTGTTTCCTTTATGATTTCTTGTTCCTACTACTTGATTCTCTTAGTTTTCATGTTAATTTCTCTTTTATGTTTCTTTTGTGATGATGAACTCATGTTTGATTTGATTTACATTTAAAGAAATTTAATGTTTGATGTTCTTTTAATTGTTGATTTGAGTTGTTGATCTTGTCTCCTTGCAATTTGTAGTTGGTAGATTTTACTATTTCTTGTCATTTATTATGCTTTCCTTTTACGCCTTCCAAGTGTTTGACAAAATGCTTGGTTGGATGTTAGAGTAGATTTTGAGCATTCTTGGCTTGGAAAGAGTAATTAGGCAATCTTGAGTCATGAAAACCCAACTTATGTTAGTGATCTAGAGTTGTTAGTTAATATGATTTCCATTGACTCTAATCTCTTGCTAATTCCATTAGTGAGTTGATTAGGACATTTGGATTGAGGTTAACTAGTCTTGTTTGACTTTCTCTCATGGAAGATAACTTTCACCTTCTTCCAATGTTGGAGATGACGAAATAAGATAAATTTTTGTTAAGTATTGTTATTATTAATGACTAGGATAGAAAGCCTATGATCTCAAAATCTTTGCCATGAATGTCTCCCTTTATTACTTGCTTTCTTTAGTTACTTGCATGATTTACTCTTCTTGTCATTTAAATTCTTGTCCATTTAGTTCCTTGCCCCTTTATCAATCATACCCCATTTGTTCCTTCATAGCCAATAATCATTCACTTCATTGCAATTCCTTGTGAGACGACCCAGAGTCCAAATACTCCAGTTAATTCTTATTTGGGGTTTGTACATGTGACAAAACCATGAATTTAATTTGATTCGAGGATTGACTATTGGTTTGAACTATAATAACAACGGAATTATTTTGTGGAATTCTGAACCGGTATAAATCCTTGTATCAGTGCTCCCTTCCATGGCAAGCTGTATGATCCTCTCGGATGAAAAATACCAGGTACGATCTCTGCACGGCTAATCAACTGTCGGATTTCTCGTCTCGAATGAAAAATATCAGGCACAGCTACCGCACGGCTAATCATCTGTCGGTTCTCACTAGCGCTGGAATAGGATCTCTCTATCCTTTTGCACATTGTCACTGCTCCCAACATTCGCAAGTTTGAAGCTCGTCACAGTCATCCCTTCCCAGATCCTACTCGGAATACCACAGACAAGGTTTAGATTTTCCGGATCTCATGAATGTTGCCAATTAGTTCTAGCCTATACCACGAAGGTTCTAATCACGGATTTGGATGCTCTGTTGTCAGGAGAGACGATGCAAATCGTGAATTAGAAATCCAAGAGAATATAATCCATCTGTCGTCCAATGACTACGTTGAACATCATATAGACCGCTTGTGGTTGTCAGGCAGGCGGATCTTGGCTAAGCGAGTAATGAAGATAGTGGGTTATTGTCATGGGTCACCCCTTCATTCTGACTTAACTTAATTAAGTACGAGAGTATATCTTGGAGAAGAAGTTGGCGTGAATTGAAAGAAAAACAATAGTACTTGCCTTAATTTATGAAGAACAGTAGAGCTCCTCAACTTAATCTTTGAGGTGTAGAAACTCCACCATAGAAAATACATAAGAGAAAAAGGTCTAGACATGACCGTGTGGCCAGCCTCTATTGTCTAAGGACTAAACATCCAGAGATCGATATACAATAGTAAAAAGTACTATTTATACTAAACTAGTTACTAGGGATTACAGAAAATAAGTAACCAAGTGCAGATAGTGCAGAAATCCACTTCCGGGGCTCACTTAGTGTGTGCTTGGACTGAGCATTGAGCTTTACACGTGCATAGGCCATTTCTAGAGTTAAACGCCAGCTTGGATGCCAGTTTGGGCGTTTAACCCCGGTTTTGGTGCCAGTTCTGGCGTTTCACGCCAGAAAAGGGTCTCTAGCTGGCGTTTTACGCCAGTTTGGGCCATCAAATCTGAGGCAAAGTATGGACTATTATATATTTCTGGAAAGCCCAAGATGTCTACTTTCCAACACAAGTAAAAGAGCACAAATTGGGCTTCTGTAGCTCCAGAAAATCCACTTCGAGTGCAGGAGGGTCAGAATCCAACAGCATCTGCAGTCCTTTCTCAGCCTTTGAATTAGATTTTTGCTCAGGTCCCTCAATTTCAGCCAAAAAAATACCTGAAATCACAGAAAAACACACAAGCTCATAGTAAAGTCCAAAAATGTGATTTTTGCATAAAAACTAATAAAAATATAATAAAAAGTAACTAAAACATAATAAAAACTATGTAAAAACAATGCCAAAAAGGGTATAAATTATCCGCTCATCATGCATTTTGTTTGTTTTGTCTGCTATGCATTACTTGGGAATGCCTAACTGAATATATTATGCTAATTGCTATATTTGCTACTTGGACTACTTGCCTTCTATTTGTGCTTGAAATTGTCTGTTTGTCTGTCTTTGCTAAATCATTGGAGATGGAGGATCGGAGGAAAGGTGGACAGGTTTGGATTTAAGATTAACTCTAGCTAGGTTTAGACTCCCCTAGATGACCACCCCTGTTTATGGTTTCTGTTTAGTGGGTTAAGCTTTATAATTTGAGTGTCGGCGTTCTAGGATTGCCTCTAGCATTCACAGGACCTTATATATTATATGCGTGGCACCTTTACTATGCTGAGAACCTCTAGTTCTCACCCCATACTATGTTGTTATTTTTCAGATGTAGGTCGAAAGGCACCACGTTAGGCGTCTGGACTTCTAAAGCGGAGTGGTTTTTGGGTTCCTTTTTAGCTGTATAGTTCATATGTATATATACTTAGCTTTCTCTCCGAATGACTTGTTTATTTTGATCCTCTTAGAGGTTTATGGAGATTAGGGTTTTGGCAATGTATTTTGGTTTTGGGATTCTGTGTATATATATGTAAATACTCACCGACCAACCTTGGCTTCGTAGGCTGAGTTAGGAGCTAGTTATTCTGTATCCTTGACTCTCTATTCTCACTTTTGTTTATGTATACCTACGATCATTAGGTTTCTTCGCACGCAAGTAATTTCGTTTTTTGAGCGTTGCGCTTTTTCTTTTGCGATTTTTCTTTACCTGTTTTTCAAGGCTCATTGTACATTACTCCCTTTCCAATACTATTATGTATATATTTTATTTTAGAGGTCATAATACCACACCACCTCTATTTTACGGCTTAAGCGTAAAGCTTTGTGTGGTAGGGTGTTACACTATTTACTCTGCTCTGGTTACTCTGTTATCTGTGTTTTTCTACTCTGCTCTGATTTCTCTGCTTAACATATGTATTCAAAGCTTATGTAAATTTGGGTATGAATAGTTAGCCAGTCCCAAGTATAGGTTCATTAAGTCTATACTGAAATAGTTTAACTTTTCATATAATACCTAACCCGAGCCACAACTCAAGAACTAACTATGTTGTCCTAGTTCGTTCACTAATCTCTACTAGTTTCTGTCATTAAAAGTTTACAGACTTTTTCTTTGATTTTTATCTCTTCTTTAACTTTTTATCTTTCCTTTATCTTTGCCTCACTAATATGTTATTACCACTCCCTAATTATTTTATGAAGGTAATTATGAGATTCTGAGCTTGAAGTTGTCTTTCTAAAGCATTTACGAAAAACTACCTTTTTCGCATTATTTTATTATTTTAATAAAATATTATTTTTAATTAAATATTATTATATAATATTTTATTATTATATTATCAAATTTTCGAAATTTACCCTTTCTTACCCTAAAAGTTATATAAATTCACTTTTTACCACCTGTAACTTTTAACATTTCTACTTTAACCACCCTAACTTTTGAAAATTATAAAATAACCCCCAAACACCAAAAATTTTACTTCCTTGCCCTTTTTAAGATCTAAAGCCTGTTCTTCAATGTTCTACATCACACTTAAGGTGTTCTTCATGTTCTTCATAAATTCTTCAGATTCTTTCTCTGTTTTCACACGTTTTTCAATCTTTTCAGTAATCGATTTTTACCATAATTCATAATAAATTCTCAGCTACTAAAACCCCATCTTTTTCACTTGATTTTAACATAAATTAAACCCCAATTTAAGGCCTAGGGTTTCGGTTTCCAGCTGCACTCAAGAACACAAATTTATAGCTTGAATTTCATCAAATTTCATCATATTGTCACCAAAATTTCAACAAGAATAACCCATATAAACCATCAATTTCAAGCACAGCCAAACCATATCATAATCACACAACTAAAACACAACTAATCAAGATTAATTTCACCAAACGCTACTGGAGAGCGGAATTACACTTCGCACTACTGAAACAGCAAGTGCACTGGATCGTCCAAGTAATACCTGAGTGAGTTAGGGTCGATCCCATGAGGATTGTGATTTGAAGCAAGCTATAGTTATCTTGTAGATCTTAGTCAGGTGTATAGAGAAGTTGTTTGTTTGTTTAAACTACATAAAAGGAAAATAAAGAAAACATTACTCAATTGATGGTGAAAGCAATGATAAGAAGATGGTTAAGGCTTCGGAGAGGCTTTGTTCTTCTAGATCAATTTGGTTTCACTATCTATTCCAACTGTGAATGATTTCTTCAACGGCAGGCTATATGTGATCAACGCCTTTCTTGAGAGGTCGCCAATGCTCCTCCAGATCTGAACCCCAGGGTTAGTGCGGATCCAGTCTGATTGAGGGTGAAGCTCCTGCAGTCCATTCCCCTTAATGATCATACTCAAAATGCCACAGACAAGGTCGAATCTTCTGGATCAGAGAATGTTGTGTCTTTGGTTCTGGCCTCTATCACAAATACTCTAATCTCCCCATACCTCGGCTAAACTGGTGTCTCGAGAAGTCCCCAAGGAAGTCGTTGATTAGCCGTAAAAAAGATGTATAATCAAGCTAGTGGTTCATCATTTTTGGATGAAAGACTCACTCTGAACCCATGTAGAATGAGATAACCTTGTGCCAGTTCAATGCATTCATATTGATGAAGAACAAAGATACATCTTAGAATAGAGAATCAAACACAACTTTAAGATAAAACAGTAATACTTTATTAATCCATAAAACTCAGCAGAGCTCCTCCCCTCAACCTAGGAGGTTTAGAAACTCATACTGATAGAAAATACAATATAAACATGTAAAGTGCCAAAAGATTGGAAGAAGATCCTAAACAAGGTTGATCTTCTCCTTTAAATACTAAACTAATGACTAAGGATTACATAAGAATGGTAAAACAGTCTTTTAGTGCAAAAATCCGGATCAGAGAATGTTGTGTCTTTGGTTCTGGCCTCTATCACAAAGACTCTAATCTCCCCATACCTCGGCTGAACTGGTGTCTCGAGAAGTCCCCAAGGATGTCGTGGATTAGCCGTCAAAAAGATGTATAATCAAGCTAGTGGTTCATCATTTTTGGATGAAAGACTCACTCTGAACCTATGTAGAATGAGATAACCTTATGCCGGTTCAATGCATTCATATTGATGAAGAACAAAGATACATCTTAGAATAGAGAATCAAACACAACTTTAAGATAAAACAGTAATACTTTATTAATCCATAAAACTCAGCAGAGCTCCTCCCCTCAACCTAGGAGGTTTAGGAACTCATACTGATAGAAAATACAATATAAACATGTAAAGTGCCAAAAGATTGGAAGAAGATCCTAAACAAGGTTGATCTTCTCATTTAAATACTAAACTAATGACTAAGGATTACATAAGAATGGTAAAACAGTCTTTTAGTGCGAAAATCCACTTTCGGGGCCCACTTGGTGAATGTTTGGGCTGGACTTGATTGAGATCCACGTGCTAAGAGGCCTCTAGGGTGTTGAACGCTGGCTAGGGGGTCCTCTTTGGGCGTTGGACACTGGCCTCTCCCTTGTGCGCTTTGGACGCCAGAATAGGGCAGATGGCTGACATTGAACGCCAATTTTGGGCCTTCAATTCTGAGACAAGTATGAACTATTATATATTTCTGGAAAGCCCTGGATGTTAGCTTTCCATATCCATTGATAACACTCCATTTGAAATTCTGTAGCTCCAAAAAAGCTCTTTCAATTGCGAAGAGGTCAGATCCTAACAGCATCTGTAGCACTTTCTCTGTCTCTGAATCAGACTTTTGCTCCAGCTCCTCAATTTCAGCCAAAAATTACCCGAAATTGCATAAAAACACACAAACTCAAAGTAGAATAAAAAAATATAAATTTTGCACCAAAACCTATGAAAAATTAATAAAATTTAAACAAAATATACTAAAAATCGTATAAAAATGATGGCAAAAAGCGTATAAAATATCCGCTCATAAGAACACCAAACTTAAACTGTTGCTTGTCCCCAAGCTACTAAAAACAAAATAGGATAAAAGAAAAAGTAAGACACAATAAATCTCAGAGTTTTCAATTATGCTGAGGTTCAATTAGATGAGCGATACTTAGTAGCATTTTACTTCTGAATAGTTTTGGCATCTCACTATCCATTGAAACTTAGAAGTCTTGGCCTCTTTAGGAACTTAGAATTCAGATGATATTATTGACTCTCCTAGTTTAGTTCTTTTTTATTCTTGAACACAGCTTTTTAGATTCTTGGCCGTGGCCCTAAGCACTTTATTTTCCAGTATTACCATCGGACACATGAATGCCACAGACACTTAACTGGGTGAAGCCTTTCGGATTATGATTCAGCTTTGCTAGAATCCTCAGATAGAGGTGTGATAAACCCCGTTTTTAGGGTTTATCATGCATAAAATCTAAGGGTTTTATCAATGATCTTCCACACTTATTTATATAAAACTGCATGATTTCGTGTCTCTTTCCCATTTTACCTCATAGATAAAAATATGCTTCTTTTGCATCAAAATTGAGATATTGTAATACTCTTCTATTACCATTAGATGCCTTGATCCGTTTGTTAAGTGATTTCAGAAGTTATAGGGCAAAAATGGCCAAGAGGAATGAAGGAAGCATGCATAAATGGAAGGAGCATGAAACAAATTAAAGAATGGAAGTTTGGACATGCACGCGCACACGCACAGTGCGCGTACACATGGATACACTCATCCAGAGCCAACGTAGTGGAGCTGAGCGAGGAGCCGGCATGCCTATATGGCTGGGTCATATCCCTTATGATGCTCGCATGCACCGTACACTTGCGCGCAGATCGCAAAAGAGCCTAAGGACGCATACGCGTGCAGTGCGCGTACGTGTCGATGTGTGCACATGATTTTTTAAATGAAACACGTGCCCAGCGATTTCAGGGGGTTCCCAGGCCCTGTTTTGGAGCAGATTTTGGAGGGAAAAGCTTAACAAGACCAAGGATTAGGAGTGTTAGGACAATGAGTCATAATTCTAGATTTTTTAGGAAGTTAGTTACATTTTATTTCTAGAGAGAGAAGCTCCAACTTCTCTCTAGGTTTTCATCCTCCATTGCAAGTTTCCTTAGAATTCTTGGTGAGATCTATTGATAATTAACTTTTTGTTTTTCTACAAGTATAGATCTACTCTTTTTCTACTCTTAATTGATGTTCTTTTGATTCAATTCCTTAGATCTAGATTTGGTATGCTTTGTTACTTTGAATTTGGAATAATGAATTGAGGTTTCATTCAATTGTTTGATTGTTGATGATTATTTGGATTAGATAGCTTTGATTCAACTCTCTTCTCTCAATTGCATCATGTTTTCTATAATTGCCTACCAATTGTTTGTGATAATGATAACCTTAGCTATGGAGTAAATTTCTCTCACTTGGCTTAGGGGTTGAGTTATTGGAGACACTTGAATACTTGATATCAATTATAGATTATGAATTGAGAATTGCTAATTGACTTGGAGTGCACTAAAGCTAGACTTTCCTAGGGTGAGACTAGGACTTGTGACTCAAGTTAATTACTCTCATTTAACTTTCCTCCATTGTTAGGGGGTTAACTAAGTGAAGCATAAATCAATTCTTATCATAATTGAAGGAGACTATAATGAAGGAACTTCCAATGCTTACCCTTGGCCAAGGCTTTTATTTCAATTAATTGTTGATTGCCTTGCTAGTTTGAATTCTTGTACCAATTCCCAAAACCATAAAAGCTTTCCTAATCAATGTTGCACATTCTAAAGCAATTCCTAGGGAGAACGACCCGGGATCAATACTCTCGATCATAGATTTTAGAATTGTTTGATGCGGTATTCGTGTGTTGGTTAGACTATACTCACGATTGGATTTATCACTAGTTTCTAACCGGCATGAGAATATTTACGTTCATCAAAATGGCACCGTTGCCGAGGAGTTGCTTATGTGTGCCATTCTATTGGTTAGTGTGAATATGTTGATATGTGAATACTTGCGTTTCTCTCTTAATTGATTGTTTGCTTGTTTGATCGTTAGTTAGGATTAGTCTTTGTTTAGATACCAATTGATGTCATGAGTTTCTTATCTCCTTCATTGTATGACGCGTTTACTTCCAAATCCGAGCTTAGCACCTTTTGATTCGGAAATTGAAAGAACCTTGCTTCATATTAGGCAAGCTCGGAGGTGGTTGGTCTTTGAGGAAGGTGAAAAGGTTTTTACCAATTCACCAACCATATCAACGTCATCCAACGAAGGCACCAATTACTCTTCCGTTGACACTACTAATAGTTTTTCTTTTGATCTAGGTTTTGACAACATGGCCGCTCCAAGGAGAGTTACTCTCAAGGAAGCGGGTGCACCGGATTTTGTTCTCCAACGTCTACATGTGCTTCATCCCAACTTGAATGCAAACTTTGAACTCAAGACCGCTCTCATCCATCTCTTACCAAAGTTCCATGGACTTTCCGCACAAGATCCAATTAGACACCTCAAGGATTTTCATGGTGTGTGCTCAACTACTAGGCGGGAAGGATCCGATGAAGTGGCTATATGGTTGTTCGCCTTCCCCTTTTCTCTTGAGGGAAGAGCCAATGAGTGGTTCTATACCTTACCTAGTGATGTTATGTCCGATTGGGACTTGCTTAGAAGAGAATTCCTTGATAAGTTCATGCCCGTGGAAATGACGAACAAGCGAAGGAAGGAGATCTCATGTATTGTACAAGGCGAGATGGAAACGTTGTATGAATATTGGGAACGGTTTCGCAAACTTCTTGATTCATGTCCCAACCATATGATTGACACTCAAGTCTTGCTTAGCTAGTGTGCCAAGGCATGAGGGAGCAAGATAAGAATTTGTTGGATGCTTCAAGCAACGGTTCTTTGTCAAAGTATAGGACGGCAGGGGAGGCATGGCAACTCATTACCGACTTGGCCGAGTCCACTCAACATGCTAGACGGAGAGTCAACCGTCCAAAGGCCGTAAATGAAGTTTCTGCTAGTGGTGAGACCGCTACCCTTACCAAGAGCTTGTGTGAAATGACAAGCCTTCTAAAGCAACTCCAAGTGAATCAACAACAACCTCCGTCTCAACAACAACCTTCTCCTTAAAACCAACAATGTCAACAATTGGTCCCCCAAAGATTATGTGGCATTTGCTCATGCTACTCCCACTACACGTCTGAATGTCCAAGTCTCCAAGAAGATAACACTCTAGCGGCTACCCACAACTTTTATGATCGCCCCTACTATGAACGTTCCAATCAAGGATACCATAACCAAGGGAGCAATTATAGCCAAGGGTACCCCCAACAAAGAGGCAACTATAGCCAAGGGAGTAACAACTCCAAACAAGGATGGAGGGATAGCTCCAACCAAAGTTAGCGGGATAATTATCCACAAGGAGGAAGGGACAATGGAGGCAACCAAAGATGGAACAACAACACTTCACAAAACCGCTATTCACAAAACCCTCCAAACCAACAACCAAATCAAGGAAGGAACTATCAAACCTACATACCACCTCATAGACAACGACTTCCACCCAACCAACCCTAAGCACCACAAATTACCTACCCTTCCACATCTCCAAATCAAGATGACACACTCCGATCCATACTCCAAGGATAAAAGGAACTCCAAAACACCCTCAACTCAAGACTTAATGGCCTCACTTCTACTCTCCAAGCTCTCATTACTCGCATGGAGCCACCTTCTATTCCTACTCCTCAAGCCTCAACCTCTAGTGCCATACCCTCGTAGACGCATATCGTCTAATACGAGGCTCCAAACCAATAATGAAGTAACTGTGATATACCGGATCCTCGTAGACGTAAGGGTCCTCGAACTCATAGAAGATCACGCCCGTCTCCATTTGAGGGGGAGGAAGGGAGAGAAGGGGTAAGAACTGGGGAGTTCTTAGTAGGGTCGGGGTTGTTAGTTACGTTCATTTATTCGTTTTCGATTAGTAGATGGATAACAGAATACAGTAAAGTAGTAAATAGAAGTTAAAAATAGATAGAAAAACAAAGAACAGAACATAAGCAGAAGAATACAATAAGGTAAAGCACAGACATAGCACTCGAGCAAACAAACATAAAGAAATAGATCACACACAAGTAGGAATGCAACAGAGAATGATGCTCAGACAAGAATGATGCATGTCTAGTCCTAGTACAGGCCATGAGCTCATGTGTCGGTTAGCTACCCGCAATCCCGACATTTATCTGGTCACGAGTAATCCCGATTTCCCGGATACGATTTTCCGTTCAAATAAATGCACATATAATTATTAGCAGCTCTATTGAGACAGCCTCTACTTTCTACTCGCAGGAAATATACTCTTGGGAGTAGAAAATTGCTGTAGGTATCCTAGTTTCTCTACAGAAGCTCTTGTGAACGGAAAATTGCTGTAGGTATCCTAGTTTCCCTACAGAAGCTCTTGGGTTGCTTTAAGCAATAGATAATAAACATTATCTTTTGGGTTGCATCAAGCAACGAATAAGAAAACAATATCTCTTTATTGTATTACTCATCTCTTTTATCTCTTTGCTCTGTTCTGGTTTCTCTTTTCTCTGTATCCCTTTACTCTGCTCTGGTTACTCTGTTCTCTATAACTCTTTGCTTTTCTCTGATTATTCTTTCCTCTGTATCTATAGTACTCTTTTTCTCTTTATCTCTTTACTTTACTCTGTTCTGATTTTTCTTCTTAACGTATGTATGTAAAGCTTATGTAAATTTTGGTATGAATAGTTAGCCTGTGCCAAGTATAGGTTCATTAAGTCTATACTGAAACAGTTTAACTTTTCATATAATACCTAACCCTAGTCGCAACTCAAGGACTAACTATGTTACCCTAGTTTGTTTGCTAGTCTCTGTCTATTTTTCTATCATTAAAACTTGGTGTGCGAAATTATGATCATTCCTTCCTTGGTAACGGCGCTAAAAACTCAATACGCACGTTCATGTTTTTAATTCTGTTTCACAACTTCGTACAACTAACCAGCAAGTGCACTGGGTTATCTAAGTAATAAACCTTACGTGAGTAAGGGTCGATCCCACGGAGATTGTCGGCTTGAAGCAAGCTATGGTCACCTTGTAAATCTCAGTCAGGCGGATTCAAATGTATTAAGAGATTATAGTATACTAAAAGATAATTAAAATAGGATAAAGATACTTATGTAAATCATTGGTGAGAATTTCAGATAAGCGTATAGAGATGCTTTCGTTCCTCTGAACCTCTGCTTTCCTGCTGTCTTCATCCAATCAGTCCTACTCCATTCCATGGCAAGTTGTATGTTAGGCATCACCGTTGTCAATGGCCACCTGTCCTCTCAGTGAAAATGGTCCAATGCGCTGTCACTGCATGGCTAATCATCTGTCAGTACTCGATCATACTGAAATAGGATTTACTATCCTTTTGCGTCTGTCACTACGCCCAGCACTCGCGAGTTTGAAGCTCGTCACAGTCATTCAATCCCTGAATCCTACTCGGAATACCACAGACAAGGTTTAGACTTTTCGAATTCTCAAGAATGGCCGTCCATGGGTTCTAACTTATACCACGAAGATACTAATAACTCAGACTCGGTCCCCTGTATTAGATATTCAAGAGATACTCATTCTAGCTTGTTTGCATGTAAAACGGAAGTGTTTGTCAGGCACGCGTTCATAAGTGAGAATGATGATGAGCGTCACATAATCATCACATTCATCATGTTCTTGGGTGCGAATGAACATCTTAGAACCGGAATAAGTTGAATTGAATAGGAAAACAATAGTACTTTGTATTGATTTATGAGGAACAGCAAAGCTCTACACCTTAATATATGGAGTGTAGAAACTCTACCGTCGAAAATACATAAGTGATAAGGTCCAGGCAGGGCCAAATGGCCAGCCCTCCCAAAAGTCTAAGATAGCATAAAACTAATCAAAGATCTGATCCGAAGATGTAAATACAATAGTAAAAAGTCCTATTTATACTAAACTAGTTACTAGGGTTTACAGAATGAGTAATTGATGCAGAAATCCACTTTTGGGGCCCACTTGGTGTGTGCTTGGGCTGAGCATTGAGCTTTACACGTGTAGAGGCTTCTCTTGGAGTTGAACGCCAATTTGTAACCTGTTTCTGGCGTTTAACTCCACTTTGCAACCTGTTTCTGGTGTTTGACTCCAGAATGCAGCATGGAACTGGCGTTCAACGCCAGTTTACGTCGTCTATCCTTAATTAAAGTATGGACTATTATATATTGCTGGAAAGCCTTGGATGTCTACTTTCCAACGCTATTGAGAGCGCGCAATTTGGAGTTTTGTAGCTCCAAAAAATTCACTTTGAGTGCAGGGAGGTCAGAATCCAACAGCATCTGCAGTCCTTCTTCAACCTCTGAATCTGATTTTTGCTCAAGTCCCTCAATTTCAGCCAGAAAATACCTGAAATTATAGAAAAACACACAAACTCATAGTAAAGTCCAAAAATGTGAATTTAGCATAAAAACTAATAAAAACATCCCTAAAAGTAACTAGATCCTACTAAAAATATACTAAAAACAATGCCAAAAAGCGTATAAATTATCCGCTCATCACAACACCAAACTTAAATTGTTGCTTGTCTCCAAGCAACTAAAAATCAAATAGGATAAAAATAAGAGAATATACTATAAATTCCAAACTATCAATGAAACTTAGCTCCAATCAGATGAGCAGGACTTGTAGCTTTTTGCCTCTTGAATAGCTTTGGCATCTCACTTTATCCATTGAAGTTCAGAATGATTGGCATCTATAGGAACTTAGAATTTAGATAGTGTTATTGATTCTCCTAGTTCAGTATGTTGATTCTTGAACACAGTTACTTTATGAGTCTTGGCCATGGCCGTAAGCACTTTGTTTTCCAGTATTACCACCGAATACATAAATGCCACAGACACATAACTGGGTGAACCTTTTCAGATTGTGACTCAGCTTTGCTAAAGTCCCCAATTAGAGGTGTCCGGGGTTCTTAAGCACACTCTTATTTTTGCTTTGGACCTTGACTTTAACCGCTCAGTCTCAAGTTTTCACTTGACACCTTCACGCCACAAGCACATGGTTAGGGACAGCTTGGTTTAGCCGCTTAGGCCAGGATTTTATTCCTTTAGGCCCTCCTATTCACTGATGCTCAAAGCCTTGGATCCTTTTTTATTTACCCTTGCCTTTTGGTTTTAAGGGCTACTGGCTTTTTCTGCTTGCTTTTTCTTTTTTCTTTCTCTCTTTTTTTTTTTGCCATTTTTTTTTTGCAAGCTTTGTATTCACTGCTTTTTCTTGCTTCAAGAATCATTTTTATGATTTTTCAGATTATCAAATAACATGTCTCCTGTTCATCATTCTTTCAAGAGCCAACATATTTAGCATTCATAAACAACAACTTCAAAAGACATATGCACTGTTCAAGCATTCATTCAGAAAACAAAAAGTATTGTCACCACATCAATATAATTAAACTAAATTCAAGGATAAATTCGAAACTCATGTACTTCTTGTTATTTTGAATTAGAAAAATTTTTCATTTAAGAGAGGTGGAGGATTCATAGAATTATTCATAGCCTTAAGACATAGTTACTAAATACTAATGATCATGAAGTAGAGACACAAAACATAGATAAATATTTAACATAAAGAAAATGAAAAACAGAAGAAATTTAAGAATAAGGAATGAGTCCACCTTAGTGATGGTGGCATTTTCTTCTTGAAGAACCAATGATGTCCTTAAGCTCTTCTATGTCTCTTCCTTGTCTTTGTTGCTCCTCCCTCATTGCTCTTTGATCTTCTCTAATTTCATGGAGAATGATGGAGTGCTCTTGATGTTCCACCCTTAATTGATTCATGTTGTGACTCAAATCTTCAATAGAAGTGTTGAGTTGTTCCCAATAGTTGTTGGGAGGAAAGTGCATCCCTTGAGGTATCTCAGGGATTTCTTGATGATGAGCTTCCTCATGCATCTCTTGAACTCCATGAATGGGCTCTCTTGTTTGCTCCATCCTTTTTTAGTGATGGGCTTCTCTTCCTCAATGGGGATGTCTCCTTCTATGAAAGCTCTAGCTGAGTAACATAGATGGCAAATAAGATGAGGAAAAGCTACCTTTGCTAAGGTAGAGGGCTTTTCGGCTATTTTGTAGAATTCAAGGGAGATAACTTCATGAACTTCTACTTCTTCTCCAATCATGATGCTATGAATCATGATGGCCTGGTCTACAGTAACTTCAGACCGGTTGCTAGTGGAAATGATGGAGCGTTGGATGAACTCCAACCATCCTCTAGCTACAGGCTTGAGGTCTAGTCTTCTTAATTGAACCGGTTTGCCTTTGGAGTCTCTTTTCCATTGAGCTCCTTCCACACATATGTCCATAAGGACTTGGTCCAACCTTTGGTTGAAGTTGACCCTTCTAGTGTAGGGGCATGCATCTCCTTGCATCATGGGCAAGTTGAACGCCAACCTCACATTCTCTGGACTAAAGTCTAAGTATTTCCCCCGAACCATTGTAAGGTAATTCTTTGGGTTCGGGTTCTTACTTTGATCATGGTTCCTAGTGATTCATGCATTGGCATAGAACTCTCGAACCATTAAGATTCTGACTTGTTAAATGGGGTTGGTTAGAACTTCCCAACCTCTTCTTTGAATTTCATGTCGGATCTCCGGATACTCATTTTTCTTGAATTTGAAAGGGACCTCGGGGATCACCTTCTTCTTGGCCACAACATCATAGAAGTGGTCTTGATGGGCTTTGGAGATGAACCTTTCCATCTCTCATGACTCGGAAGTGGAAGCTTTTGTCTTCCCTTTCCCTTTTCTAGAGGTTTCTCCGGTCTTAGGTGCCATCAATGGTAATGGCAAAACAAAAAAGCTATGCTTTTACCACACCAAACTTAGAATATTGCTCGCACTCGAGCAAGAGAAGAAAGAATAGATGAAAAAGAAGAAGATATGGAGGAGAAGGAGAGAGGGTTGTGTTTCGGCCAAGGAGGAGAAGAGAGGGTTGTGTTGTGTGAAAAAGAAGAAGAATGGAGGGGTTTATATAGTGAAGGAAGAGGGGGTAGGTTCGGCCATATTGGGAGGGTTTGGGTGGGAAAGAGATTTTGAATTTTGAAGGTAGGTGGGGTTTATGGGGAAGGGTGGATAGATGTGAGTGGTGGAGAGGTGATGGGGAAGAGAGATTGAGGTGATTGGTGAAGGGTTTTTGGGGAAGAGTGTTTATGGGATTGTGTGAAGAGGGGGAGAAGGTGAGTGGAGGTAGGTGGGGATCTTGTGGGGTCCACAGATCCTGAGATGATCCTGTGGGGTCCATAGATCCTGAGGTGTCAAGGATTTACATCCCTGCACCAATTAGGCGTGTAAAACGCCTTTGCATGCAATTCTAGCGCTTAAACGCCGAAGTGATGCTTGTTCTGGGCGTTCAACGCCAATGTGCAGCATGTTTCTGGCGTTGAACGCCAGTTCCATGCTTGTTTCTGGCGTTCAGCGCCAGCTCTTCCCATGGTGTATTCCTGGCGTTTGAACGCCTAGATGTTGCTTGTTTCTGGCGTTCAACGCCAGATGCTCCTTACTAGCGTTTAAACGCTAGTAAGCCCTTCCTCTAGGGTGTGATTTTTCTTCTGCTGTTTTTGATTCTATTTTTGATTTTAGTATTTTTTTTTGTGACTCCACATGATCATGAACCTAATAAAACATAAAAGATCAATAAAATAAAAAATTAAATTAAATAAATAAAAATTGGGTTGCCTCCCAATAAGTGCTTCTTTAATGTCAATAGCTTGACAGTGGGCTCTCAAGGAGTCACACAGGTGATCAGGTCAATTTTGTAGACTCCCGACACCAAACTTAGAGTTTGGATGTGGGGATTCAACACCAAACTTAGAGTTTAGCTGAGGCCTCCCAACACCAAATTTAGAGTTTGATTGTGGGGGCTTTGTTTGACTCTGTACTGAGAGAAGCTTTTCATGCTTCCTCTCCATTGTTACAGAAGGATAGCCTTGGGCCTTAAACACAAGGTAGTCCCCATTCAATTGAAGGACTAACTCTCCTCTGTTAACATCTATCACAGCTCCTCCTCCTCCTTCCTAGTGTCTAAGATTATGAAATCAGTAGGGATTCCTTCAACCTTTACTAACACGTCCTCTACTAATCCATAAGCTTGTCTTACTAACTTGTCTGCCAATTGTAATGAGAATATGGCAGGCTGTACCTCAATGATCCCCAGCTTCTCCATTACAGAGAGTGGCATAATATTTATACCTGACCCTAGGTCACACAGAGCTTTCACAAAGGTCATAGTGCCTATGGTACAGGGTATTAAGAATTTGCCAGGATCTTGTTTCTTTTGAGGTAAAGTTTGCTGAACCCCTGTATTCAGTTCACTAATGAGTAAGGGAGGTTCACCTTCCCAAGTCTCATTACCAAACAGCTTGGCATTCAGCTTCATGATGGCTCCTAGATATTGAGCAACTTGCTCTTCGGTTACATCTTCATCCTCTTCAGGGGAAGAATAGTCTTCAGGGCTCATGAACGGCAGAAGGAGGTTTAGTGGAATCTCTATGGTCTCTATATGAGCCTCAGATTCCTTTGGGTCCTTAATAGGAAACTCCTTCTTGCTTGAGAGACGTCCCATGAGGTCATCCTTATTAGGATTCACGTCATCTCCTTCCTCTCTAGGTTCGGCCATGTTGATTATGTTAATGGCCTTGCACTCTCTTTTTGGATTCTCTTCAGTATTGCTTGGGAGAGTACTAGGAGGGGTTTCGGTGATTTTCTTACTCAGTTGGCCCACTTGTGCCTCCAAATTTTTTATGGAGGACCTTGTTTCACTCATGAAACTTAGAGTGGCCTTGGACAGATCAGAGACTAAGTTTGCTAAATTAGAGGTATTTTGTTCAGAGTTCTCTGTCTGTTGCTGAGAAGATGATAGAAAAGGCTTGCTATTACTGAGCCTGTTTCTTCCACCATTATTAAAGCCTTATTGAGGCTTTTGTTGATCATTCCATGAGAGATTTGGGTGATTTCTCCATGAGTGATTATAGGTGTTTCCATAGGGTTCACCCATGTAATTCACCTCTGCTATTGCAGGGTTCTCAGGATCATAAGCTTCTTCCTCAGAAGATGCCTCTTGAGTACTGTTGGATGCAGCTTGCATTCCATTCAGACTCTGGGAAATTATGTTGACTTGCTGAGTCAACATTTTGTTCTGAGCCAATATGGCATTTAGAGTATCAATTTCATGAACTCCCTTCTTCTGAGGCGTTCCATTATTCACGGAATTTCTCTCAGAAGTATACATGAATTGATTATTTGCAACCATGTCAATAAGTTCTTGAGCTTCTGCAGGCGTTTTCTTTAGGTGAATGGATCCACCTGCAGAATGGTCCAGTGACATCTTGGAGAACTCAGACAGACCATAATAGAATATATTCAGAATGGTCCATTCTGAAAGCATGTCAGGAGGACACATTTTGGTCATCTGCTTGTATCTTTCCCAAGCTTCATAGAGGGATTCACCATCTTTTTGCTTGAAGGTCTGAACATCCACTCTAAGCTTGCTCAGCTTTTGAGGAGGAAAGAACTTAGCCAAGAAGGCCGTGACCAGCTTAACCCAAGAGTTCAGGCTATCTTTAGGTTGTGAGTCCAACCATGTTCTAGCTCTGTCTCTTACAGCAAAAGGGAAACGCATGAGCCTGTAGACTTCAGGATCTACTCCATTAGTCTTAACAGTCTCACAGATCTGCAGGAACTCAGTTAAAAACTGATAAGGATCTTCTGATGGAAGTACATGGAATTTGCAGTTCTGTTGCATTAGAGCAACTAATTGAGGTTTCAGCTCAAAATTGTTTGCTCCAATGGTAGGGATTGAGATGCTTCTTCCATCAAACTTGGATGTAGGTGTAGTATAATCACCAATCATCCTGCTTGCATTATTGTTGTTAGGTGCGTCTGCCATCTCCTTTTCTTGTTCGAAAATTTCAGTAAGGTTTGTCTCTGGATTGTTGTAATTTAGCTTCTCTTAGTTTTCTCTTCAGAGTCCTTTCAGGTTCTGGATCAGCTTCAACAAGAATGCCCTTTTCCTTGTTCCTGCTCATATGAAAGAGAAGAGAACAAGAAAAGAAAAGGAATCCTCTATGTTACAGTAAAGAGGTTCCTTATTGTTAGTAGAAGAAAAAAAGGAATTAGAGTGAAGAAAAATGGATAATCCAAACACAAGGGTGAGGATAGGAGCAGAGATATGAGATGAAGAGAAGAGTTAGTAAGTAATTAAATAAATAGAAGGAGATGAGAGAAAGAAGTTTTCGAAAATAATTTTTGAAAAAGGAGTTGATGATTTTCGAAAATTAAAGGGGAAATAAAATTAAAACTAAAATTTAAAATAATTAATTAATTAAAAAGAATTTTTGAAAAAGAGGGAGGTATTTTCGAAAATTAGAGAGGGAAGAGTAGTTAGGTGGTTTTCAAAAAGATATGATTTTTAAAATTGAAATTTTGATTTGACTCATAAGAAATAACTAGATTTTAAAAATTTTTGAAAAAGTCAATCCAAATTTTCGAAACTTTGAGATAAAAAAAGAAAAGATATTTTTTTTTATTTTTGAACTTTTAATGATGAGAGAGAAAAACACAATTATGACCCAAAACATGAAAATTATGAATCAAAACAAGAAAAATATGCAAGACACTTTGAATGCAAAGATGAACACCAAGAACACTTTGAATGTCAAGATGAACACCAAGAACTTGTTTTTGAAAAATTTTCAAGAAAAAAAAACATGCAAGACACCAAACTTAAAAATTTTTATTCTTGAGACATTAACAAATTGAAAATGCATATGAAAAACAAGAAAAGACACAAAACAATAAAACATCAAGATCAAACAAGAAGACTTACCAAGAACAACTTGAAGATCATGAAGAACACTATGAATGCATGAATTTTTGAAAAAGGCATATGAAAAACAAGAAAAGACACAAAACAAGAAAATATGGAGATCAAACAAGAAGACTTGTCAAGAACAACTTGAAGATCATGAAGAACACATGCATGAGTTTTCGAAAAACGCACAAATTTTAAAAACATGCAATTGACACCAAACTTAAAATTTGACTCAAGACTCAAACAAGAAACACAAAAATATTTTTGATTTTATGGTTTTATTAATTTTTTTTTTTTTGATTTTTTTTTTAAATTATTTTGGGAAAAACGAAAAAGAAAAATTTTTTTTTCTAAAATAAGAAATAAAAAGCTTAAAATTAAAATAAAATTATCTAATTTGAGCAACAAGATGAACCGTCAGTTGTCCAAACTCGAACAATCCCCGGCAACGGCGCCAAAAACTTGGTGTGCGAAATTGTGATCATTCCTTCCTTGGTAACGGCGCTAAAAACTCAATATGCACGTTCATGTTCTTAATTCTGTTTCAGAACTTTGTACAACTAACCAGCAAGTGCACTGGGTCGTCCAAGTAATAAACCTTACGTGAGTAAGGATCGATCCCACGGAGATTGTCGGCTTGAAGCAAGCTATGGTCACCTTGTAAATCTCAGTCAGGCGGATTCAAATGTATTAAGAGATTATAGTGTACTAAAAGATAATTAAAATAGGATAGAGATACTTATATAAATCATTGGTGAGAATTTCAGATAAGCGTATAGAGATGCTTTCGTTCCTCTGAACCTCTGCTTTCCTGCTGTCTTCATCCAATCAGTCCTACTCCTTTCCATGGCAAGCTGTATGTTAGGCATCACCGTTGTCAATGGCCACCTGTCCTCTCAGTGAAAATGGTCCAATGCGCTATCACTGCATGGCTAATCATCTGTCGGTTCTCGATCATACTGAAATAGGATTTACTATTCTTTTGCGTCTGTCACTATGCCCAGCACTCGCGAGTTTGAAGCTCGTCACAGTCATTCAATCCCTGAATCCTACTCGGAATACCACAGACAAGGTTTAGACTTTCCGGATTCTCAAGAATGGTCGTCCATGGGTTCTAACTTATACCACGAAGATACTAATAACTCGGACTCGGTCCCCTGTATTAGATATCCAAGAGATACTCATTCTAGCTTGTTTGCATGTAGAACAGAAGTGTTTGTCACGCACGCGTTCATAAGTGAGAATGATGATGAGCGTCACATAATCATCACATTCATCATGTTCTTGGGTGTGAATGAACATCTTAGAAGCAGAATAAGTTGAATTGAATAGGAAAACAGTAGTACTTTGTATTAATTTATGAGGAACAGCAAAGCTCTACACCTTAATCTTTGGAGTGTAGAAACTCTACCGTGGAAAACACATAAGTGATAAGGTCCAGGCATGGCCAAATGGCCAGCCCTCCCAAAAGTCTAAGATAGCATAAAACTAATCAAAGATCTGATCCGAAGATGTAAATACAATAGTAAAAAGTCCTATTTATACTAAACTAGTTACTAGGGTTTACAGAATGAGTAATTGATGCAGAAATCTACTTCTGGGGCCAACTTGGTGTGTGCTTGGGCTGAGCATTGAGCTTTACACGTGTAGAGGCTTCTCTTGTAGTTGAACGCCAGTTTGTAACCTGTTTCTGACGTTTAACTCCACTTTACAACCTGTTTCTGGCGTTTGACTCCAGAATGCAGCATGGAGCTGGCGTTCAACGCCAGTTTACGTCATCTATCCTTAATCAAAGTATGGACTATTATATATTGCTGGAAAGCCCTGGATGTCTACTTTCCAACGCAATTAAGATCGCGCCATTTGGAGTTCTGTAATTCCTGAAAATCAACTTTGAGTGCAGGGAGGTCAGAATCCAACAGCATCTGCAGTCTTTCTTCAACCTCTGAATCTGATTTTTGCTCAAGTCCCTCAATTTTAGCTAGAAAATACCTGAAATCACAGAAAAATACACAAACTCATAGTAAAGTCCAGAAATATGAATTTAGCATAAAACTAATAAAAACATCCCTAAAAGTAACTGGACATTATCAAGATTTACAGACTTTTTCTTTGATTTTTATCTTTTCTTTATCTTTATATCTTTCTTTTATCTTTGCCTCGCTAATATGTTCTTACCACTCCCTAAGTGTTTTATGAAGGTAATTATGAGATTCTGCACTTAACGTTGTCTTTCTAAAGCTTTTACAAAAAACTGCCTTTTCCGCATTATTTTATTAGTTTTATTAAAATATTGTTTTTAATTAAATATTATTATTTATTATTTTATCATTAATTTTCGAAAATTAACTTACCTTTTACTTTTAACCTTTAAAATTCACTTTTTACCACCCGTAACTTTTAATATTTCTATTTTTACCAACCTAACTTTCGAAAATTACCAAATAACCCCTCAAACACCAAAAATTTTACTTCCTTGCCCTTTTAAGGATCTAAATCTTGTTCTTTATTATTGTTCTTCATCACACTTAAAGTGTTCTTCATGTTCTTCATAAATTCTTCAGATTCTTTCTCTATTTTTACCCGTTTTTCAGTCTTTTCAGCAACCGATTTTTACTATAATTCATAATAAATTAGCAGCCACTAAAACCCCATCTTTTCTACATGATTTCAACACAAATTGAACCTCAATTTAAGCCTATGGTTTTATTTTTCCAGCTGCCCCAAGAACATGAACTTTAAAGCTTGAATTTCATCAAATTTCATCAAAATTTCACCAAATTTTCACCAAGAATCAATCATATATGCAACCAATTTTTAGCACAGCCAAATCATACAACATTCACACAACTCAAACACAAATAATCAAGATTAAATTTGTGACACCCTACCTGGTTTTGCTGCTCCTAATTCAGTTAGACTTTCAGGTGGTCCTTAAGCACTTTTTCCTCCTAAATCACATCAAGAACAACTTTAAATCCAAAAACCCTCAACTAACCATATCTCCCTCAGCACGTTAGGAATTGATTTCTAACCTTAGACTTGCTGGAAAGTCACGTTTCTTGGTCCTCAAGTCAAGTTAAGCATGATTCCTAAGGAAGAACATCAAGAAAACACATGTTTAAGCATGTTTCCTTGAAACCGAATCAAAAGAGAGATGGTGCAGCCAACTCACCTTGATTCCAGCCTTGATAAGTCATATGATCATGTAGAGAAAGAATAGAGGATCATTTTGGTCGGATTGGAATTTTGATTTGAGTTTTAGTTCAGCAGAAATCAACCTTTGAAGATTTGGAACTAAGAACTTTTCTCTCTTTTTCTCTCTTCCTATTTTCGGCCACAAAGTGAAAATGAGCCAGCCTTGGAGGTTTTGGGGGTGTAGGGTGAGTTTTGATTGGTTGGCTTGGAGGTGGTTTAAAATAATATTAAAATATCTCAGGTGTATAACTACTAAAACTAGATGTATCGGAACACTTATAAAAACATCTCTAAAAATTATTTTCTGAGCTACTAGCATAAATGACACTAGTAACATATTTATTATGAGAATAAAACATGTATAATGAGGCCTTAGCATTGCTAAAGTCATCAGAGAGTGCTGGTGCTAAGCTGCACCAGTAAACTGTGAACCCGGTTAAACCGATTTTCTGTTTTTAACTAAAACTAACCAAGTAACCTTATAATATCATTCAAGAAGCTTATAATACTAATATAATGATAATATTACCCTATTATCTCTCTTCTCTCATAAATCGAGTCCGGTTTGTCAAACTGAGACTATTTACGAAAAACCGAATCAAAACTCCTAACCGATACGATTCAAAAACTAGGTTCTTCGTGACTGCATTATCGAGCTTGCCTCGAAAAAAGATTCTAGCTTAAAGATGACATAATGACAATGAGGATTGAGATACTTGATGATATATCAAAGGTTTTCCCCTTACTGATCTTCCGGAGAAATCCGTACTTTCAGAAAAGATCTCGCGTACTCGAAAACCGGGGTTGTTACATTCTACCCTCCTAACAGAAAATTTTGCCCTCAAAATTTTAGTTACCTGAGAATAGATGCGGATAATCAGCTTTCATCTTATCTTCCAGTTCCCAAGTGTGCTCTTCTTCTTTTCTTTGTCCCCAAGCTACTTTGACTAAGCGAACAGTTTTGCCTCTTAGCTGCTTATCACTTTTTCCTACGATCTGAACTGGTGATGCTTGATATGTCAAATCGTTTCGTAACTGTACTATCTCTGGTTGTAAAATGTGACTCTCGTCGGGAATATATTTCTTAAGTTGTGAGACATGAAAAACATCATGAAGGTTTGACAGATATGGAGGAAGGGCTACTTGATAAGCTACTAGACCGACTCTTTTTAAGTATTTGAAAAGGTCCTATGTATCGAGGGTTAAGCTTTTTAGCCTTAAGGGCTCTACCTATTCCAGTAGTCGGGGTTACTTTAAGAAAGACATGGCCTCCCTCACTAAACTCTAAGGGTCTACGTCTATTATCGGCATAGCTCTTTTGACGGCTCTGTGCTGTCTAGATCTTCTGGCATATCCCCTTTATCTTTTCAGTAGTTTCTTGCACTAAGTCTGGACCTAAGACACTAGCTTCTCCGTCATCATTCCAACACAATGGTGTTTGACATCTTCTTCCGTAGAGAGCTTCATATGGTGCCATCCCGATACTTTGTTGGTAACTGTTGTTGTAGACGAACTCGACCAATGGCAAATACCTATCCCAACTGCCCTGGTTATCCATCACACAAGATCTTAGCATGTCTTCCAATGTCTGGATTGTTCGCTCTGATTGTCCGTCTGTCTGAGGATGGTATGCTGTACTCATGTGTAATTCTGTTCCCAACGCTTTCTAGAAAGCTCCCCAGAATCTGGAAGTAAACCTCGGATCTCGATCTGAAACAATTGACGAAGGTATCTCGTGCAATCATATGATTTCTTGAATATATATCCGTGCCAGCCTTTCTAAAGTATAATCAACTCGAATCGGAAGGAAGTGTGCTGACTTTGTCAACCTGTCCACAATTACCCAAATGGCATCGTGTCCTGTTGAGGTCCTTGGCAATCCCGTGACAAAATCCATAATGATCTGCTCCCATTTCCATTGTGGTATTTCTAAGGGTTGCAGGGTTCCTGACAGTTTCTGGTGTTCCACCTTCACCTTCTGGCAGGTTAAACATTTTGAGACATAATCAGCTACCTCTTTCTTTAAGCCCTGCCACCAAAACATTTGTTCCAAATCTTGATACATCTTTGTTACTCCAGGATGCATAGGAAATCTACATTAGTGAGCTTATGCAAGAATCCTTTTTCGCAATTCTCCAGAGTTAGGCATACAAATTCATTTTTTTCCTCCAAAGACCATTACGATTTTGTCTCACAGCTTCTACTTCTTCTGCTCCCATACGTCTCAACATTGTCATCATTTCTGAATCCTAAACACAATCTTTGGTATATCTGGCTCGCTTACTCGAATTTGGTGATGACCCGATCGCAAGTCAATCTTAGAGAACACAGTTGCACCTTTCAACTGATCCATCAAATCATTTATCTGTGGAAGTGGATACTTGTTCTTGATAGTGACTTTATTTAGCTGTCGGTAATCTATGCAAAGTCTCATTCCACCATCCTTCTTCTTTACTACTAACACCGGAGCTCCCCAAGGTGATGCATTGGGACGAATAAATTTCTTTCCAAGTAGCTCATCCAACTGCTTCTTCAACTCTGCAAGTTCCAGTGGGGACATCCGGTACAGTGCTATGGAAATCAGTCCGGTTCCAAGTACAAGTTCAATGCTGAATTCTATCTCTCACTGAGGAGGAAACTCAGGTATGTCATCCGGGAAAACATCAGAAAATTCCTTCACCACTCGGATTCGTTCTAAGCTTAGTTCACTATCATTCGAGCTAGCAGCTAACAGAACGTACCCCTCACAATCACTCCCGTCTAATGTAACTCTTACAGAATTCAGATATAAAGTATGAGATAGAAATGGTTTAATATCTAAACTATCTGATGGAATAACAGCAGTTCTTTCATAGCAATCAAGGAAAACATGATACTTGGACAACCAATCTAATCCTAGAATAACTTCCAAACCACATAGAGGCAAACAGATTAGATCATGTATAAAAGTTCTATTCCTAATAGTGAATGGTACTTGCAGGCACACTAAACTGGTCAAAGCATTTTGGGATGCAGGGGTATGGACAGTTAGATCAAAGTTCAACTCAGAGAAATCTAGTCCCAACTCACGAGCAACAGTTAAAGAAATAAAGGAATGCGATGCACCTGAATCATACAGTACAGTTAGAAATTGATTCTTGACGTAACACTGACCTTGGATCAGGGCGTCTGATTGCATATCATCATCAGTAGTCATGGCAAACACTCGACCTTGTTGTTGGGTTCGTACCACATTCCGAACAAACTTTCTTGGGTAGATCCTAGCTGTGTGTCCAGATTCCTCACAAGTAAAACAAGCGTTTGTTCCTTACGGCATCCAAATCTCACAAAGCCATAGCCATGGGGATCATAACAGCTATAAGGATAGCTGTGTCTCGCATCGATTCGTCGTTCGAAGCTCGATTAAACTATGCCTATTCGCAGTCATTAAGGTCCTATCCGCACCAAACAATCAACATTAAGGTGATCAGTCTTAATATTTCAAGTAAGGCACGAACATTCCCAAAATGAGTGCTCATAGACATTCATGCTGAATGTATCTTAAAGATACCCTAACAGCATGAGACACACAAGCAGAGTATGCAATGAAGCATAGTCAGTCCACTCCCCAGGCTCTATTAGGAACGAACTGCTCTGATACCGAATTGTAATGACCCAACTTCCGGTATGCCATGGTCATACAAGAAGCTGAGTGTTACCAACTTGTTCTTCCTAATTATTAGCTATTACTTAATGTATAAGCCTGTTCCTTATTAGAACGTTGTCAATTTTACGAGTAACTTTTTTTTTTAACTTATATCGTTGCGAGCGAGGGAGAAAAATAAATAAGCACACACAGATAGAAATAATAAGGAAGCATAAAGAAACATATAACACAGCTAAAATTATACATAATGTATACTATAACAAAACATGTAGCGTTCACAAAAGATCAAGTTAGTTTACCTCCTCGTCATCCTACGTAGCTAATATATACACGACACTCCCAGGGCCTGGCCCGTGTAAAAAGCTGCTAAACTCGCGCCCAGGCTAGCCTAACCACTATATAGCTCCTAGCTCTCGGGTGTACTAACACAAGTGAGAGACTAACTATCAGATAATGTCAGACTAGATTGTCATCAAAAGAATGCCCCTTCCACAGTCAAACTATATCTACACGTGGCCGTTCGGAGAATCGCCGTGAGGCTCATCCATCTCCTCATCTTGCTCTATCTCTATCTCAGGATCCTCCTCCTCCTCATTATCCGCAGCTACAACTATACCCTCAGATCCGACAGAAATACTGCTGTCACTATGTACAAAACCATTCGCGAGCACAGGTCCGTTTGTGTATATAGGAGCTATCCCACCATCCGATAGTGCCGGCTCATCAGGCTGTGAAAAGTCGGAGATCGGCTCAGGGAAAAAGTCCAACTTTGGTAGAATCACAGGTACATAGTCACCAGCTAACTCGGGCTCATCAGGTATGATAGGCTCAGGTGCCGCCTCATTCAAGGGTTGAGCTGGTATAGGGTGTCCGGTACTATCGAGAAAAGGATGCCCAGGTGCGTCAGGGTGTAACCATGATAAGGGAAAGTCGTAAGGAGCATCGGGGTCAAAATGCGGGATAGACAGAGGAAGTTGAAAAGCTCGATTAGGTAACGCATATCGTCTAATACGAGGCTCCAAACCCATAATGAAGTAACTGTGATGTACCTGATCCTCGTAGACGTAAGGGTCCTCGAACTCATAGAAGATCACGCCCGTCTCCATCTGAGGGGGAGGAAGGAAGAGAAGGGGTAAGAACTGGGGAGTTCTTAGTAGGGTCGGGGTTGTTAGTTATGTTCATTTATTCGTTTTCGATTAGCAGATGGATAACAGAATACAGTAAAGTAGTAAACAGAAGTTAAAAATAGATAGAAAAACAACGAACAGAACATAAGCAGAAGAATACAAGAAGGTAAAGCACAGACATAGCACTCGAGCAAACAAACATAAAGAAATAGATCACACACAAGTAGGAATGCAACAGAGAATGATGCGCAGAGAAGAATGATGCATGTCTAGTCCTAGTACAGGCCATGAGCTCATGTATCGGTTAGCTGCCCGCAATCCCGACATTTATCCGGTCACGAGTAATCCCGATTTCCTGGATACGATTTTCCATTCAAATAAATGCGCATATAATTATTAGCAGCTCTATTGAGATAGCCTCTGCTTTCTACTCGCAGGAAATATACTCTTGGGAGCAGAAAATTGCTGTAGGTATCCTAGTTTCCCTCCAGAAGCTCTTGGGTTGCTTTAAGCAACAGATAATAAACATTATCTCTTGGGTTGCATTAAGAAACGAATAATGACAATGAGGATTGAGATACTTGATGATATATCAAAGGTTTTCCCTTTACTGATCTTCCGGAGAAATCCGTACTTTCAGAAAAGATCTCGCGTACTCGAAAACTGGGGTTGTTACAGAATTCATGAGTTGGAAACCATTCCATTGGGTTGTTCCATTTCGGCTTTGATGGGATCCATTCCGAAAAAGTGTGTTGATCCGGGTCCTTGCTTAGTTTCTTGTATCATTGATGGAGTCCAATTCGTTGATTGTATGTGCGACCTTGGTGCATGCGTTAGCATTATGCCTCTTTCCGTTTATCATTTATTGAAGCTTCCACTGTTGAAGCGGTCGACGGCTAGGTTTGTCTTGGCGGACAAGAGCATAATAACCGTGTCGGGTATTGCGGAAGATGTGTTGGTCAACATCAAGGGTTTGATATTTCCAATTGATTTTCATATCATTGAGATGCCACCAAGTGAATCCGAGAGGGCATCATCTATCCTACTTGGGAGGCCATTTTTGAGGATCTCTAGATTTAAGTTGGATGCCCATTCGGGAACCTACTCATTCGAGATAGATGGGAGAGTTGTAAGTTTTAGCCTAGAAGAGGCAATGAGACACCCATCGGAGAACCATTCCATATTTCGGTGTGATCTAATTGACAACATTGTGGCGGAAGTGCATTATGCAAAGCTAGAAGAGAAACATATGATTGAAGGAAATAGTGAAGATCCAAGTGAAAAAGTTCAAGTGACAAGCCAAGAGCAAAAGCTAGAATTGAAGCCATTACCACCCCACCTAAAGTACTCATACCTTGATGAAGCCCACAAGCTTCCAGTGATCATAGCAAGGGAATTAAATCCTCAACAAGAAGAGAAGTTGCTATGTGTTTTGAGGAAGATTCATCAAGAATTTTAGCAAGGTAGCATTGCCTCTCTCAAGGTTGCTACAAAAGGATGTTGAGTTTGATTTAAGCAAGGCATGCATGGAGGCTTTCGACAAGCTCAAAGTAGCATTGACCCAAGCTCCCATTGTGCGAGGGCTGGATTGGAGTCGGCCATTTGAAATAATGTGTGATGCTTCAAATTTCGCCATGGGAGCCGCATTAGCACAACGCGAGGGTAAGAATCCATGTCATAGCCTATGCATCAAAAACATTAGATGGAGCCCAATCCAACTACACTACAACCAAAAAAGAACTTTTGGCCATTGTTTTTGCCTTGGACAAATTCCGAGCATATCTTCTCGGTTCAAAGGTGATAGCGTACTCGGATCATGCGGCATTAAAGTATTTGTTAGCTAAGAAGGAATCCAAACCGAGATTGATTAGATGGGTTTTATTGTTGCAAGAGTTTGACTTGGAAATCAAGGATAGGAGTGGTATGCAAAACCTAGTGGCGGACCATCTAAGTCACCTTGAACATACAAAAAGCGATACTACTCCTATCAATGATTCATTTCCCTTTGAGGGCTTGCATGCAATCTCGGAAACCATTCCTTGGTATGCACCAATCGCCAATTACTTAGTATCTCGCTCCCTCCCTCCTAATCTCTCCAAACATCAAAGGGATAAGCTAAAAAGCAAATCCAAATACTATGTGTGGGATGACCCATACCTTTGGAGATGTGGGGAGGATCAAGTAATTCAGAGGTGCATTCCACAAACCGAATTCCACTCAGTCTTGGAAGCTTGCCACTCCTCCGAAGGAGGAGGCCATTTTGGACCTCAAAGAACGGCAAGAAAAATCCTAGATTGTGGCTTTTGGTGGCCAACTCTTTTCAAGGTCTCTTCTCATTTTTGTAACTCTTGTTATCAATGCATTAAATTTGGAAATATCTCTAAGAAGGATGAAATTTCCCAACAAACTATGCTATTTTGTGAGATTTTTGACGTGTGGGGAATTGACTTCATGGGGCCATTCCCAAATTCTAATGGTTTCCTCTACATTCTACTCGCCGTTGATTATGTGTCCAAATGGGTGGAAGCAATACCCACCCGGACGAATGATGCTAATGTGGTCCTTTCTTTTGTGAGAAATAATATCATTTGTAGATTTGGGTCGCCACGAGCAATCGTGAGCGACCAAGGTTCACATTTTTGCAACAAAAGAATGGATGGACTAATGAGGAAATTTGGCATCATGCATAAAGTAGCCACGGCCTACCACCCACAAACAAATGGCCAAGCCGAGGTTTCCAATCGGGAGATTAAACGCATCTTGGAAAGGATTGTGAAACCCAATAGGAAAGATTGGAGTGCCAAGCTTACCGATGCATTATGGGCCTACCGAACGGCATACAAAATGCCAATTGGCATGAGTCCCTTTCAGTTGGTGTACGGCAAAGCTTGCCATTTGCCGGTGGAAATAGAGCACAAGGCGTATTGGGCCATCAAGGAGTGTAATCCGAGTTTGGGTGGAGCTGGAATTGAAAGGAAGCTACAATTAGCAGAGTTGGAATGTTTGAGGCTTGAAGCTTATGAGAACTCTAGACTTTACAAGGAAAAAATGAAAGCCATCCATGATAGGAACATAAGAGGCAAAGAATTCAAGGCCAGTGATCTTGTCCTTCCATACAATTCTTGATTGAGATTGTTGCCCGGTAAACTAAGGTCAAAATGGGAAGGCCCATATCATGTAGTGAAGGCGGAACCCTATGGGGTTTACCATTTGTGCCTTCCCTCAAGTTCAGATATCCTCAAGGTCATTGGGCACCGTCTAAAGTTGTATCATGGTGAACAAATGAAGAGCAACAAAGAGATTGAGGTATTCCTTTTGGAAGATGCACCTCTTGGCAAAGAGCAATGAACAAGTGAAAGTCCAACTTAAGGACATTAAACAAAAGTGATAGGTGTAACGACCCAACTTCCAGTACGTCATGATCGTACCAAAAGTAAGGCGTTACTGACCTGTTTTCCTATTAACTATTTACTATTGAGCCTTTAGTTCGATATTGCATTTCAGTTTTTAAAAAAATTCCAGAAAAATTTTGTTTTTGATTATCAAAATCATATATCAAACATTTCAAAGTAATAATAATCACATAATTATTAATAATAATATCTGTCATACAAAAGATTTCAAATAAAACTCAGATACAAATCCTATCCCTCCGTATAAAATAAAAACTAAAGCTACAAAGGCAAGGAAACTCTATGAAAACAATTAAAACCATAAAGAAAGCCTACTAATCGCTTGCAGCTTCATATTGTATCTTCAAACCTGTGTCACTGAAAGGGGGAAAATTTGGGGGTGAGAACCAAACCACATGTTCTCAGTAGAGGTCGAGAATGCCGTGAAAGTAAAGAATAAAGCGCAAATAGTTAATTTCATTCAGAGACATCTAAAAGAAAATTAACCTTCTTTAAAAGCATTAGTTAATTATACAAAATCCTAGAACCATATTTTCTTTATAAAACTCTTAAAAGTTTCCTAGACTGTATGAATGACCAACCTGTTCCAAGCATAGGTTCATTAAGTCTATGCTGAACCAGTTTGATTTTTTCATACTTTACTAGACCACAACATAAAAGAAGTTACCTACACGGTATAAATGATCATCCTGCTCCAAGCATAGGTTCATTAAGTCTATGTTGAACCAGTCAGATACTTTTTACAGAACTAGACCTCAAACGTACCAGTCACGGCCTCAGGCCCAAACAACTCAATCAACATCCAATCACTACAATCCAAACAATCAATTACAAACACAGGTAATGAGATTCAAACACAATCAAGAGCAATTACATCAAGTATAGCAATTAGCAATTAAACAGAATTATTCACTTAGGCAAACCAATTACAATATATACACCCAAACAATGTCACATAGATGCATATGATGAATGTCTAGTCCTAGTGCAGGCCATGAGCTCATGTGTCGGTTAGCACCTACATTCCCGACATTTATCCGGTCACGAGTTCACGATTTCCCGAATACGATTTTCTGTTCAAATAAATGCGCATATAATTATTAGCAGCTCTATTGAGACAGCCTCTGCTTTCTACTCGCAGGAAATATACTCTTGGGAACGGAAAATTGCTGTAGCTATCCTAGTTTCCCTACAGAAGCTCTTTGGTTGCTTTAAGCAACAGATAAATAAATATTATCTCTTGGGTTGCATTAAGCAACAAATAAGCAAATAATATCTCTTGGGTTGCCTCAAGCAACAAACAAACATCTCTTGGGTTGCTTCAAGCAACAAACAAATAAACAAATATTTCTTGGGTTGCCTCAAGCAACAGATAATCATACAATAAGTACTTTACTCTTTCCTTTTTCTTTCATAATTGCAAATACGCAAGCGGGACAAGACCCACGCCCTTGCCAAAAATCTCGTATACCAAATAATCATTTCTTAAAAGAATCATTGAAGTTATTATCATTAAATAAGCCTTAAATATTGATTTTGATTAAGTCCTTATACTTTAATAAAAATTTGGACATAATCTCCTTTAAGAATAGGACTTAGCCACCCTTACGGGTCTCAACCAAACAATTTACCAAACTCTTTTCAACCTCTCCAATATCAAATCAATTCAGAATCAAACAAATTCCAACATTGAATCAGCCCTATGACGCTGAGGTTCATCTTTAATTTTATGAACTCATAACTCTCACTCAGACATTCTCAACACTATCTTCTTTTCTGTTTTTAATATAGCAAATAAACTCGGAATTGTGCAAACTTTATGTCCAGGCGTTTATCTTGAAATAAGATTTCTAACAAATTAAAGATCATAATTTTCTGGTTTCTCTAGCCTTAGGAATAGAGGAAAAACCGTGACTGCTCTACAGTGCGTAAAACCAGAAAAACAGCAGCAGCATGTGGTATTCAAAATTCAATATAAAATCCAAGTTAAATCTAATGACTTTAAAAATTAATATAGTTCAACTTCACTCATCCAGGTCTCTTTTCCAATTGGTTCCAGGTCAATATCATTTTTAATGAAGAAGTTATATAACCTAGAAATTGAATAATTTTCTGCAGAATTCTGTTCTAAAAGTTAATGAACTTATCTTCTTCCAAGTCCCATAACTTACTCATTAAAACATGGATAGCCCTGAAATTTAAGTCACATATGCTAAACATACTTAATTTTCACTTCCAATTGGTTGCACCTCGATATCCAATCAGGTTAAAAGGTTATAAACTCTCAAAGTTACTGATCTAAGAAAACAGAATCTGGCCTTTACTGCATAATGCATCATACTTCAAAAATTCGTATCATTTAAACCGCAAGTTCAACCGTTCTGAAATTTTACGACATTAAAATAATAGGACTAAAGTTTCATTTAAAATTGGTTTCGCTTCAAAATTCAATTCGGAACATTCACAACAGAGCCAACAAGTTACTGCTGTTCTAAAAATTCTGCAGTAAAAATCAGATCCCACAACCATTACTCAAAAATTCACCATAAATCTTATATTTAATGAAAAGATCTCAAACTCTCCAATTCAGTCCCAATTATTCCTAAGTTTAACCAGGACTTGGTTCAACGCAATTCCGATCATCACAGAATTAGTTACAGTCTTTCAAAGTTACTGTTTTCACTTAAAAGTAATGCAGAAAATCAGATTTTACGGCTTAACTTTGAAAAATCATAACTAAATCTTCAGATAATACGAAACCTTCAAATTTAAATCCTAACAACTACACTTGTTAAAGTTTACTCAGATTTTAATCTCATACCATTTCGATCGCTACCAAATTACTAGGCCGTCCTCAAAGTAACCATTCTATTTTGAAAACCAGATTCTTAATAATAGTTTAGTCTTTTAGGCCTTAATTCTTCAACAATTCTCAATCCAGTATCGAATATATCAAATGATTATCTTAGTGTCAACCATTTATACATAATCAGTCAAAATCACAATCCTCTACTAATCTCAAGTCACTTTCGCAGCCATAGCAATATACCAAACAACCATTTCAACAACCAACAATCAATAATTCAATCATCTACCATACATAATTACAATCAATTCAATCACAGCACCAAGCACAATCGCAATCACAATCCAACATTCATATAATCAATTAATTACTCACAGCTATTAATACTATTTGCAGTTATTCAGTAAACCTTGTTGGCATTCCTAAATTAAAATCATTTTAAACCCCCTACCTAGATGTCGAAATTCACAAAATTAAACGTGACTCCAACTTCGTTCTAACTCGCATCAGCAACAACAGCAGCTCTAACAGTTTCCTGATGGCATTGACAGTATCCCCTATGATAGTTCTAGCAGTAAACAAGGAAAATAGAGTAGCAACACTGAACAAAACATAGGTTTCCTTAGTTAGAACAGGTGAAAGACATAGGAATAGGATAGAAGCAGAGCAAGGATTAAAGCTCACGGTCTCAAAAATGGAGGAATTGGAACCGATTCAATAGCTTCAATGGCAGCTCTGATGGCGGCAGAGGCTCCAACAGCTGCGAGAACCAGGACCAGAAGCAGATCCGAACAAGCCTCCCTTCCAAACCTCCAAAAGCAACACCCGTTCCAAGGCTCGACGGTGGAAGCGGCCGACTTCAGTGCTGGCGACATCGGGCAGAATGGTGACGGTAAAAGCTCGGCGTGGTGGCTGGTCTTCAGCAGCGGTGGCGACAGCAACGATCCTCCTCTTCGTGTTCTTCTCTTCCTCGAGTTCTCTCCCCTCAGATCCACTCTCTTCCACGGCGAACCAACGACGGTAGCAACGAAACCCCAGCGGTGACGGAGGCAAGGCGGCGGCGCAAGCAGCAACGCCTCCCTCTCTCACTCGCGATGGCAGCGTGGACTCCATGGGACTGCGATAGGCATAAATAGCTTCCTCCTTCAACGGCGACGGCGCAGAAACGACGGCTCTGGCAAGGTGGCCGGACGGCTCTCTCTCTCTCCGCGGTTCCGTTTCCGACGATGGCTCAGCAGCAATGACCGGTGGTGACACGCGACGGAGGTGGCGACTGCGTCAGCCTCCCTCTCCTTTCTCTGCACTCTCCGTTCTCTCTGTTTCTCGTTTCTCCAGTGTTTTTGCATCTAAGCTGCTGAGTTTGGGGGAAGGAGGTTTCGGCGGCTGTTAGGGTTAGAGGAGATTAAGGTTTCTGTTTTCTCAATTTGGGAATTTGGGAATTTAGGGTTAGGAATTAGGATTTTATAAAATAATAATGGATAGCTATGAATAGATATTTTGATAAAATTGGAGGGTAGAGTAATTTTAAAATGAAATATACTCTCTTAAAAATATCTAAGAATATTATTTGTCAACATATTGCTAAGTTCAATTAATTATTTCTAGTTTAAATTACAAAATAATCATATTAATCATATTTTTTTATAAAATATAGTTTAAACTCAATATTAATTACTCAAATTAAATGATGTAACTTTTTATTATTTTTCTATTATCAAAACTCAAATTTCAATTTGTGTAGAATAACTAATTATAATAAAAATTGTACTTGAACATTAATTAACTTAAACTTAAACTATTTATAAAAATTAAACTAATCATTTCTAATAAATTAATCTCTAAGAGTACAGATTAATAAAATAGAGCATAAGTCATTCATAATAGAATTTATTTAAATTAAATTATACAATTATTCTAATTTTTCAATTATCAAACTTATAATTTCAATTATTCCAAATATCCAATAAAGATTATATAAAAATTCTAATTAATTTAAACTTCAATTATCATGAAAATGTATTTAATTACCTTTAGTAAAATAATTTTCTTAAAATAAAGTTATCAACAAATATAATAAATCACAAATAACTAATTATTTGATTTTCAAAAATTAGGGTTGTTACACTAGGTGGAAGACACCCCACCATGGTAAGATCTATCCTTTATACCCTTTTTATATATAGCTTTCAAACTCTTAATTGGTTTGTGATTGCTTAGCTATAGTCTTCTTTGATTAGTTTTAATTTTAAATACCTAGGATATTTTACTCATAAAGCCTTGCATTGAATTCTCCATGAATGACTTGATTGTGTGGTGGAAGAACACCTCTCTTTAGGTCTTGCATTGATTTTAGGTGTTTTTGACTTCCTTGGCTTGTTTGGCATGTGGACACATGATAATTAGGCATTCTTCTATTCATTCAAAAAAAAAAAAGAAAAGGGGGGGGGTGAGCACGCGTATGCGCACTGCGCGCGTATGCGTCCCTAGGCCTTCGCAACTTCTGGGCCATTTACCAGAGAGTTGTGCAAATTCTGGGCCAGCTTTGGGCCCTGGGCATAACCAACATCACGCGTGTGCGCACGAGATGCGTACGCGTCCATGGCAATTCGCGCAAGAGCGCGCGTGCGCGAACTAGTCGCGTACGCGTCACCACTGTGTTTTGCGATCTTGGGCCATCGTCCAGAGAGTTGTGCCCTGGTTGGGCCAATTTCATGCTACTAGCCCAACTGAACTCATGCGTAAGCGCACCTGGCGTGCACGCGTACCTCGACCATAATGCCAATCGACGTGTCAGCGCACCGTGCACTCTGCGTCGCTCACCAAATTTTATTTTCTGGTACATTTTCTCGAGTGTTGGGCCAGAGTTGTGCCCAACCTGTGCTGAGGGCACAACACATATGCACGCGCATGCGCAGATGGTGCTCGCGCGCACACTCACCTTTCGCTACTTCACACACACGCGCATCGTGCGCGTCCGCGCCCTTACTGATTTTGCCCATGCACGCACACGCGTGCATGGCGCGCACGCGTCAGTTTCGCGAACCAATTGAATTAGAGTGCGCCTTTCTCCTTCCTTTTCTTCCTTTCTTCTTACCACCACCCCTCTTCTTCACCTCTCCCCTCCTCTACCATCCCTACCTCCTCTTCTCTGCCACCACCTCCGGTGGACCCACACCTCTCTTTTCTCTCTTCCCTCTCTTCTTCTTCACTAACCTTTCTCTCACCTCCATACCCTATCTCCTCTTCTCCCTCTCAAGGTACTCCCCATTTCTAATTTTTGTTTCCTTTTCCCTTTTTCATTCCCTTAGTTACATGCTCCTACTCTTTTTCTTAAGTAGTTGCATTCATGTTCTCTTTGTTTGTTGCGTTTTCTTTCCTTATTTCTTTTCATTTTCTCATGGGTGTTCTAAGTAGAGCTTACTCTTGCATTGATGAGTTTGTTTGATTTACGTGCTTTCTTTTGTATTTAGAGGTGTGATATGATGATTGATGATGCTTTACGGGATGCTACATTGTCACTCTTCTCTAAGTTTTTGTCATAAAGGGATGCACACCAGGTGTTTGATGAAAGACCCATATGACTTCTTGGAATTATTTTGACTAAAGTGTTCTCTATTTTGGTGTTCATTCTCATTCACTTGTTTGTTCTTGTATGCATTGAGCTTACTACATTTCTTGCTTTAATTCTACAAGCTCATCCCCTATTTTTCTCACTTCTTGTTGTTGATGTTAAAGGTGTGTGCTTCTCATGCTTCTTGTTTGCATGCCTATACCACTCATGCATCACATGCTAGTGACTAGCTATGATCTTCATTATTGCCTTAGTTACATGTTGCAGCTGTCATGTATCTAGGCCATTTATTCTCTTGTGCTTTATCACTTGCATGATTATTCTTTCTTGGCGCCTCTTTACACTTAATTTCACCACCTTTCCTTCTTTTCTAGGATGGTGCTCAAAAGAGACAATGGAAAGGTGCTCAAGAAGGCACCATCACGGTCTACTAGCAAAGCACACCAAGGCCCGCGAGCTAAGCCCCTCCTCACCAAGACTAGGAGCGTTACTAACATTGATGTTTTGGAAAAAGACAATCTGGCGAGGGATCCGAACAAGTTCCCCAACCGCTATTGTGAACTTGTCTATCCCTTGATCAAGCCGAGGAACTATCATGCAGAGCCCTTTCTAGCCCCTCCGGCTCATGTCATACCACACTCATTATGCCCCGATCGAACGGCGGCAATGGGAATTCCTATTGAGGAAGCCACGGGAGGCGAATTTGTCATGGGTGGTTGAATTTTGCACCAATTACCACTCCCCTTCCCTTACATCAGTATTGGTGCGCCGAAGGCAAGTTCCCGTCACAGAGGAGGCCATTCAAAATGTGCTTAAGATCGGACCGTTAGCGGAAGGGGTTGATGCCTATCAAGAGATTTTGTCGGCACGGTGCGAATATGCGTTTGATTGGGATGCTATCCTTAAGGTCATTGCCATACCCGAATCATACTGGATTCGAGGAAGGATGAGGCCTCGGCCCAACGGCATTGACGCACATTTTCTCACCAGAGAGACTCAAGCATGGGCCCAAATTCTAGCCCACTACGTGCTCCCAAGCACCCATGGCTCATCTATCACTGCCGAGATAGCTTTGTTAGTTTGGTGTGTCCTCACCGAGAAACCGGTGCACCTTCCTCGTCTCATTCGCCAATCTATGGGCCGCATCCACGCTAAGGGGAATCTACCCTTTCCCGCTCTAGTGACCGACTTAGTTGCCGCAGCCGGTGTTCCCCGAGAGACCAAGGATAGAAGGGCTATGATCCCAGCAGATGGAGATGTTGTTCCGAACGGGAGATACCTTTACCCTCTGGCAGACACCGAAGAGCCACACTTATCCTTCCCCATGAGCATCCCCTCTACCTCATCCGTACCACCAAAGTCATCCATGCAACGCATAGAGGAACTCCACAAGAAGCTTGACCGTTATGAGTGGCCTAACCAACGCTGTTACGCTTTTGTCAGGAAGCTTCTAAGTTGCCTAGCACCATCTATGGAAGAACCGGAAATTTCCACGTCCACCGACACCGATAATGAAGAAAGCGACGATGAAGAAGTGGATAGACACTCGGAAGCCGATCAACCATTACGTCTCACTCAAGGCACGGAGGACTGTGCTAACTTCTAAGTGTGGGGGGGTCGGTCGGGCGACCGGTCTTTGTAGGTAACACCCGAATAAATTTTTTGAACCTCTTTTCTTAACTAGAGTAGATTGCATACTAGGTCTTTCATTTTTGGCATCTTTTGCATATTAGTACCTCTTAATAAATCCACTTGGTTAGAGCAATAATGACTTCTCCCCTAGAAAACTAGAATTTTAGGGCGACCCTACAAATTTTGAAATTTGAAAATCTTTTGATGCTTAGCTTGTTTGGAGGATGTATTTTGGAACATGGAATTAGAATTTGAGCTAAGAACACAAGCAAGCGAGTTTTGAGCCTAATGGCATGGTTACATCTTATAACCACTTATTTTTCCTTCTTGTGTGAAATTGTTCTCCTCCTACAATTGTGATCTTTGATTTGTTTAATTCTATATGTCCATTATTCCTTGTATTCATGCATTTATATGATTGAGGCCCTCGTTTCAATTAACTCACTTACCCAAATAGCCTTACCACTTATCTTCCTTTGTTAGCCAAATTTGAGCCTACGTTTAACCCATTTTGTTCTTAATTTAGCACATTACAAGCCTTAAAGCGGAAAACAATAAAAGTCCTTAATTTGGATCTTTGATTAGCTTAGACTAGTGTGTGTAACATTCAAGTGTGTGAAATTTTGGGACATTGGTTGAGAAAAAGGGTAATTTTGTATTTTTGTTGTAAATATTGGGAATTGGGTACATGCTCATGTATTGATTAAATGTGTAGACTTTATGCATTGAAAAAAATAAAATGAAAAAAATGATGAGAAAAACAAAAGAAAAGAAAAAAAAAGAGAAAGAAATAAAAAGGGGACAAAATGCCCCAAAGTAAAATTCAATAAAGATCAATGCACAAGTATTGAGAAATGAAAAGAAAATGCATGAGTATGTTAAAAGTGAAAGAATGGGTAGTTAGGTTAGCTTTAATATTGTATAAGAGGTCATAGGTTAGGTGAGAAGTTTAAGCTCATCAAAGATTCAAATTTCAAGCTCACTTGACCAAATATGCATCCTTACCTTGACCCTAGCCCCATTACAACCTAAAGAAAAGACCCATGATACTTGCATGCATGCATGGAATATATGTTGATTGTTAGAAGAAAAACAAATTTTGGAAAAAGCATGAAGTAGGGGAGGATTGAGTGATCAACCCTATACACCGAGCGAATAGAGTGCAAATACTTCCAGTGAGGGGTTCGAAGCTCAACTCCTTGTTCCCGGCTCTCGCGAGCGTTCCTCGTACAAGTTATGCATATTTTACTTTGATGACTAGAATTAGTAGAGTTCATACATTGCCCATCATCTTGCCCTATGTGCATATACATATGTGTATTCTAGGAAGATTGAATTTCTCTTGGCCAAGGAGATAGTAGCATACACCGTAGTGCATTCATGTAGGTAGATTGCATCACATGAGCCCTACGCCCTTGTAGTCCTTTGATCTTTTGCTTTCCCTTAGCATGAGGACATGCTATACTTTAAGTGTGGGGAGGTTGATAAACCCCGTTTTTAGGGTTTATCATGCATAGAATCTAAGGGTTTTATCAATGATCTTCCACAATTATTTATATAAAACTGCATGATTTCGTGTCTCTTTCCCATTTTACCTCATAGAAAAAAATATGCTTCTTTTGCATCAAACTTGAGATATTGTAATCCTCCTCTATTACCATTAGATGCCTTGATCCATTTGTTAAGTGATTTCAGAAGTTATAGGACAAAAATGGCAAAGAGGAATGAAGGAAGCATGCATGAATGGAAGGAGCATGAAACAAATTAAAGAATGGAAGTTTGGACATGCACGCGCACGCGCACAGTGCGCGTACACATGGATACGCTCATGCAGAGCCAGCGCAGTGGAGCCGAGCGAGGAGCCGGCGCGCCTATATGGCTGGGCCATATCCCTTATGACGCTCGCGCGCATCGTAGCCCTGTGCGCAGATCGCAAAAGAGCCCAGGGACGCGCACGCGTGCAGTGCGCGTACGCGTCGATGTGCGCACATGATTTTTTAAATGAAACACATGCCCAGCGATTTCAGAGGATTCCCAGGCCCTGTTTTGGAGCAGATTTTGGAGGAAAAAGCTTAAGAAGACCAAGGATTAGGAGTGTTAGGACAATGAGTCATAATTCTAGATTTTTAGGAAGTTAGTTACATTTTATTTCTAGAAAGAGAAGCTCCAACTTCTCTCTAGGTTTTCATCCTCCATTGCAAGTTTCCTTGGAATTCTTGGTGAGATCTATTGATAATTAACTTTTTGTTTTGCTACAAGTGTAGATCTACTCTTCTTCTACTCTTAATTGATGTTCTTTTGATTCAATTCCTTAGATCTAGATTTGGTATGCTTTGTTAGTTTGAATTTGGATTAATGAATTGAGGTTTCATTCAATTGTTTGATTGTTGATGATTGTTTGGATTAGATAGCTTTGATTCAATTCTCTTCTCTCAATTGCATCATGTTTTCTATAATTGCCTACCAATTGTTTGTGATAATGACAACCTTAGCTATGAAGTAGATTTCTCTCACTTGGCTTAGGGGTTGAGTTATTAGAGACACTTGAATAGTTGATATCAATTGTAGATTATGAATTGAGAATTGCTAATTGACTTGGAGTGCACTAAAGCTAGACTTCCCTAGGGTGAGACTAGGACTTGTGCCTCAAGTTAGTTACTCTCATTTGACTTTCCTCCATTGTTAGGGGGTTAACTAAGTGAAGCAACAATTAATTCTTATCATAATTGAAGGAGACTATAATGATGGAACTTCCAATGCTTACCTTGGCCAAGGCTTTTATTTCAATTAATTGTTGATTGCCTTTCTAGTTTGAATTCTTGCACCAATTCCCAAAACCATAAAAGCTTCCCTAATCAATGATGCACATTCTAAAGCAATTCCTAAGGAGAACAACCCGGGATCAATACTCTCGGTCATAAATTTTAGAATTGTTTGATGCGGTATTTGTGTGTTGGTTAGACTATACTCACGATCGGATTTATCACTAGTTTCTAATCGGCATGAGAATATTTACGTTCATCAAGGTGTCTAGAGTTCTTAAGCACACTCTTTTTGTTTTGGATCACGACTTTAACTGCTCAGTCTCAAGCTTTTTGCTTGAAACTTCACACCACAAGCATATAGTTAGGGACACTTTTCATTTGAAGTGCTTAGGCCAAGATTTTACTACTTTTAGGCCCTCCTAACCATTGATGCTCAAAGCCTTGGATCCTTTTACCCTTGCCTTTTGGTGTAAAGGGTTATTGGCTTTTTGCTCTTGCCTTTTGGTTTAAAGAGCAATTGGCTTTTTCTGCTTTTTACTTTTTTTTCTACTTGCTCTTTTTTTCGCAAGCCTATATATATTTTTTCTTTTATTGCTTTTTTTTTTGCTGCTTTTTCTTGCTTCAAGAATCAATTTGATTTTGATTTTTCAGATTACCAATAATACTTCACTTTTATCCTCATTCTTTCAAAAGCCAACATTCTTAATTTCAGTTTCAACTATGCACTATTCATTCATACATTTAGAAAACAAAAGCAATGCCACTACATCAAAATAATTGACTATTCTTATTATAGAACTAAAAATTTATGTATCTCTCAATTCTTTTCAAATAAAATTTTCTTTTAACTAAGGTGAGAGATATATGGAACAATTTATAACTTTAAGACATAGATGATCATGCAAAAAGAACAAGAGAACTGACAATAAAACATAATAGAAAATAGAAAAATAACGTAAAGAAAGGGGATTAAGAGAACGAATCCACCATAATGATGGCGGCTACTACTCCTCCTTGAGGATCAAATATAGTGCTTGATCTCTTCAATGTCACTCCTTTGTCTTTGTTGTTCTTCCCTCATTACCCTTTGATATTCTCATATTTCATTGAGGATGGTGGAATGCTCTTGATGCTCCATCCTCAACTGATTCATGTTAGAGCTTAATTCTCCTACAGAAGTATGCCATTGATCCCAATAGCTTTGAGGAGAAAAATACATCCCTTGAGGTGTAACACCCTAACTATCAAAATGTCTCGCTTCCGGCTGCGCCACTCTGTTAGCTCGAGTATTACGACAACTCTTATAATATTTAATACTAAAATATGAGCCTGCTTAAAACTTAAAATCACATAACCTTTCATAAACACTTTTTCGTTGAAAACATAAACATATATGTACATACAAACCAGATACAACCCCTTAAGATATATATATATATATATATAGACACACATAACACTAGCTTACAAACATACATATCATAATTTCCTATCCCTCTTACAAACTAGGCGAGGGAAAAATTATAGCTAAGATAATACAACAATACCGAATAAATAGAAAATAAACATAACTCTTCTGAAGCTCCGTCGTCCATATCTTGAAAGGGAATAACCTGTAGGGGGTGAGAACATCGTCCTCGGTGGTTCTCACTATAGGATTACAGAAATTGCTATAACAAGATACGTAAAATAAAACAAATTATTCTTAGAGTATAGTTATCATTGCTCGTCTTATGAGGCTTTCCAAAAACTATAGGTACACATTCGAAATTAAGAAAATCCCTTTTTGAAGACTTGGTAAATTTCTCAAACAATTTAAAACAAAACCTTTTTTCTTTCTTGTAAAATCTGAAGGGTTTTTTTTTCCTAGACAGTAAGAATGACCAACATGTCCCAAACATAGGTTCAATTAAATCTCTGCTGTAAGAGTTTGATTTTTCATACTTTTCTAGACCACAACCATGAAAGAAGTTACCTACGCGGTATAAATGACCATCCCGTTCCGAACATAGGTTCATTAAGTCTATGTTAAACCGGTCAGATACTTTATACAAAACTAGAACTCAATATACCAATCACGGCCTCAAGCCCATCCAATCCAACATGGCCCCCGACCCAAACAACTCAATTATCAACCAATTCATCACAAACCAACCAATCAAACACAATCACAAATAATGTAGTTCAACCACAATCAATAGCAATTACAGCAATTATAGCAGTTAGCAATTAACATAAGTATTCACATAGGCAAACCAATTACAATATGCACACCCAAATAATGTCACATAAATGCAAATGATGAATGTCTGCCCTACTGGCTGTGATATCACATCGTTGGTTCAACTGCCAGTCTGACACATCTCCATGGAGATGTTGCCCTTCGGAATCATGGTGTGGGAACCCCCGAGATATAGTGCTCGGATCACTATCCAGGGTTTTGTGCATGTACACTCTGATGATCCGAAGGGATGCGAGTGGGATCTATTGCCATCGACCTCACATCTAAGCACAAACGGGACGAACCACGACCCTTATGCTGCCCCACTACCTCGACAGGTGGGATCCAACCACAGCCCCTGCCGGGCGCATAGTGTCTCATAATCTCAATATAAAACAGTAGTCCAGTGATTTTTCAGAAACATTTTCAATCACATCAATCATGCTCAATATCTTACTTCAAAATTACTCTTGGCCTATTTACTTTTAAATAACAACCGTATTCAATTCACATATGCCAAGAATCACTTTTTAAAATGGAGCACCTTTTCACATCTTTCCAACACTTCCAAATAATCTCAAATCCATTCCAAATTCAAAATCATCTTTCGAAAGACTAAAAATCATTCACTTCCAAGTCATGTATCCAAATATTCTGAACCAATTTAAAAACAACTCACTTAGACCAGAACCAAATCATTTAAACCGAAAACCAATTTCAGTTACATTCTTAAATCTGTTTCCAAAATCTCGGGAATTGTATCAGTTTTACTAGGTCAAAGTTTCCTGAAATACTTCAAACTGTTCTTAAAACGTCGTAAACTAAAATTAGTTAATCAAAATCCAAGTTCCTTTTAAATCTATTAAAACTCCTTCAAATTTGCTTATTTAATCAACTTCCAAAACATAATTATTTTCATCTTTAAATTGACTTTAAAACCTAATTCTTTTCTAAAATAGTTTACATTCAAAATATAACAATTTTCTTAATAAAAGAGTTCAAACCTATTTCATATATCCATAATTCAGTTCAAGGCATAATTCATTCTCTTTTTAAAAATTCGTTTCAAATAAAGTCTCGAATTTTATAAAAATTTCGACAGCATCTCTCCTAAAACATGGACTTTGCCACCCTTTCCGGGTGCCAACAAAACCAATCATCAACTCTATTTAACAGGTTCAAGACCAAATCAGTTTCCAATAAAACATAAACTCAACTTCCAGATTATCAAAAATCATTTAAATAAACCAATCCAGAATTCTCCAATTTATCAAAATCAGACATAGTTTCAATCAAACAGGCAACCATATTCATTCAAGATAAAATCAGACAATTCATAAGACTCATAACCACCAGAAATACATTTCGCACAACATATCTATTTATAACAATTTTTAATAAAATTAGTTTGTATAAAAAGCCCCTACCTCGATGTCGCAATTGCATAATTTAATGCAGAAATCCCTTTATTCCCAATTGTGGCAACAGTAGCGATAATTTCCAACGTAACCAGGATAAAGGCAGGGGCAACAACTATGCTCACACTCGCAGCAACAATTTCGACACACCCGATAGAACACAGTAGTACTAAAACAAGGATATTGGCTATTGTAATTGAAATAATAATATGACAGAGAATAAAATGCTAAACAGAACAAGAGTGGAAGCGTTACAGCGTTATGAATGGGAGAATCAATGTCAGAATGAAAAGGGTGGCACAGCAGTTTGTCTTCTCTGGTTACAAGCTCCAACTGCAATGATTCTAACAAACCCAGCAGAGTCAAGAACTTCATAAACAAACACAGGGCTGTTACAGAGCAAATAAGATCCGGAGGTGGTTCTTATGGTAGCTAGGCACGATTAACTCACCATAAATTCCAGCAGAGCGTTCTCCGGTGGTGGCGGCGTGGTTTTCCGGCGGCCAGAACTCCGGCGACGCAGCAGCTACGTGGCGGTTTGGTTCGCCATTATCAGCAGTAGCAAGCTCAGATGGTGGCAGTGGCGAGCCCTAGCGTCGGCGACAACCACAGTGACAGCAGCGGTGGCAGCAACGCTGCTCTTCCCCTCTGGCTAATGCGTTCTCTCGGCGAACTCCCTCTCACTCTTTGGGTTCTTCTCAAGCGACGGCGGCGCTCTCCATTGCTGGCGCCAGGGCACGGCGGCGACGCCGGGTTGAGACGGAACGGTGATGGCGAAGGCTCCTCCTTCCTCGCGTGTCTCTCCTCTGTTCACAGACCCCCAATAACGCGATGGTGAGAACCTTGACGGCGACGATGGCACTGCCACACAGAACGATGATGCCTTCCTCTCCTCGCGGCTTCCTCCTTCTTGCCTCGGATCTGGCCTACGACGGCGAGCTCAATCGCAGCAACGGTGACCTCTCCCTCTCAGTGCTGCTACTCTCTCTCTCTCCTCGGTTCCGACCTCCTGGCGGTGGCACGACGGTGGCAGTGACGCCCACCGGCGCCGCCTCCCTTCCTTCCTCCCATCTTTCCTCTCCGGTCCTCCCCGTCTTCTCTATTTCCCTTTCAGCTTCTCTTCTTTCTCATTGCAGCGCTGATGCTGCTTCTGATTGTGTGGTGTTTGTGTGAATGAAAGGAAGAAGGGAAAACAGGTTAAGTGCAGCGGCTAGGTTAGGAATTAGGGATTCACTATTTTGAAACATTAGGGTTAGGGTTAGGTTCGGGGTAGTTTCTTAATTTCAAATAAAATTGGGAGTAATATAGTAATTGAAACCCAAATAAATCCAACACTAATTATATATAGAAAATACTATTTGTTCCTCAATTTCACAAATTATTTTCAATAAAATGTTCAAATTCAAATATTAAAAATAATATAATTAAATCTTTTATTCTTCCCAAAACAATAGTATTAATATATTAAAATATTAATTATTTAGTCTAAATCATACAAAATCCTTATTATTTCATAATTGCCAACTCAATAATTTAAATATAAAAAATAATTCAATAATCATAAAATTAGATAAAATTCTCATTTAAATAGCCAAACCTCATTATTTTCGAATTTCTAAAACTTTGAATCATAAATAGAAAAATGATCCTTAAGTATAGAGTTTGGACAAAACCTTAATTTATTTCAAATCCAATTAATCAAAATTGCCTTAAATTATTTTTGATAAACTGATTTCCTGAAAATAAAACTGTAAATAAATATGTGATTTGAGATTAGTTCAAAATAGGACTTTTCAAAAGTCTTGGGTCTTACATTCCACCCACCTTATAAAAATTTTCGTCCTCGAAAATTAAAGTAATACATAAGATAGTACATAGCCTTAGATACCTTTTAGAAAAGTAAGAGATCTTAACATATATATATATATACATAAGTTCAAATACCTGATATCCATAAGATTTAAATATAATGGTGGAATATAGTGCAAGGCAGAAGATAAAGATAGGCTCAATACAAATAGGGTTATATGGTTTCAAAACCATACAAAAGCTTGGAGAAACAATATAGGGTGCAAGTCAAGATAGGCGTTCACAAAGCAGAGCTATAGTTAATGTGGCAATAAGGCTATAAGACAAGTTGGTATTGAAATAACGGATATAGCGTTCCCTCATAGCTCTCTTACCCAATTGAAACTTTAACTTTGCAACTCCATCAATCACTTCACAACTCCATAATCGGTCACAAACCTAACATTCACAGACTCTTCCACGAGAATCAAAACTCCCACAACTTCTCATAACATCGTACATTTGCCGCTTCACCTTCCGTATCCACTAACCACATCTTAAAGAACTAATGCATCGCATTACTATACCTAAAAATCATATGTGATATCAAAATAATTCTCGAGTTTACTCAAAAGATTAAAGACTTTGAAAAAGAAGGACAAACAACAAGGTTAATCTCCGTAAGAGTTTTGATAGAACTGCTGAATCTACAAGTAAACAAGGATGTACAATCGATGAAGAGTATTGGAAAGAAATTCAGTTTAACACCTCAAGGATGACTCCTGAATCAGAGATAACTGATAGGAACACAAAAAGGATAAGCAAGGCAGTAGTTTGGAACTAAATCAAGCTGAGTTAACAAGTGTAAAATCATAGAAGAAGGTTAACTAAAGCTAGTGATGACACTCTCAAGGTTTAAAATTTATGATTAAGTACACATAATATATTTGAATATAAAGAATGAAAAACTGAAAGAAGATCACCTCATGTGCTAAAGAAAGGTATGTAACTCGCATTTCACAAAAGGGTGACAGAAACATATATCAAAACTGCAATATGGTTATAAGAAAACTAAATTACACTTTATCCAAATAGCTTCCAAGTAAAAGACAGAATGGGTGAAGTTTGAAAAATGAAAGTCAATTGGGTTAAGGCCAAAACAATTTTTCAAAAATCCTGAAAGACATTTAGGTACTCAATCAGATAAGGGTATACACTGATATTGTGGCAGGGTTGTAAGAAAATCAAACGTTTGTTCAAGAACTCTCAAAGTTTAAATTCAAACAAGCGTGTATAAAATTTTATGGCAAATATGGAAGATGTTAAACTCTATTTAGAAAAGAAACCCCGAGGTAAAAAATTTGTTTATAAGTCGGTTTCAAAACTGTATTTAAAACAATGCATGCCAACTTCAAAACTACTTCGTTAGATTTAAAGAATAGCTATGGATGTAGTTTAAGCAAGAAAATTGTTTTAACTTTCTTAAGAAGAGAATCCATGGCTTGCTTTAAATTTACATCAAAGCTCTAGGAATACACTTGAAATTGCCATCACATAAGAACATTCAAAAATATTTAAGATGTACTTAAAAAGAAATCAGACCAAACAAGAAAGGATCTTAAATCAAGGGAGTTCAAACAAGATCCACGAAGCATGGGGCACCAAACAAGCTTTCCATCAGTCCAAAAGAATGCAACACTCGTCAGGAAAGAAAACTCAATCAACAGTAAAGTTTCAAGAAGGAACCTTTGACTAAAGAAGGACAATTAAGAGGACAAACAACACACTAGATAGAAACAAATTCAAGCTGACTTAGAGGAGTAGGAATTCAAAAGAGAAGGAAAAGTGAGACTACTGGTGGTGTTCATAAAAGAAAAAGATTAGTTATAAACAAAATCAAGTACCACAACCATAGAAACAAAAGCTTAAAGAATTAGCCCATACTTGAGAGGAAGGGTGTGAACCCAATATTTTCAAAAGAACAAAAAATGCGTAAATAATGTATCATGCTAAATTAAAGTTAATTTGTCAAATGAAAACTAACTGGAATAAAAGTGAAAAGCCTTTTCTTTAAGAATTTAAAAATACTTAAGTACACAATCAAATAGAGTTACGTATAGGAACCGTAAAAATTATTTTGAAAAGTCAAATTGAACTTAAAGTAAGTGTAGTTCTGTAAACCAGTAAAAGAATATGCAATGTATTAGAAATAAATAGTTTTTAAATTACATAAGGAATTTTCAAAGTTTTATATAGATAGATGTATATCAAATCAAAAGCGATTTTATAAAAGTTTAAAAATTGGTTATAAATATAGTCATTTAAGAGAAAAACTGAATCACCATTTCTATACAAAAAAAGGTCTAGGAGTAAGGACATAAAAAGGCACACTGCATCAAGACAAGTTCAAAGTCATGTTGAAAATTACATGGATCAAGAAAAAGAGTTCAAACAGAGAAAGACAGATACACCAAGAAATTCAAACTGGCATATGCAATTTAGTATCAAAGAAGAATGCGTATGAACATAAAAATAGGATTGAAAACACCAAACTGCTTCCCAAAAGAAATGACAACAAGATGTTAAGAAACAATAAGTCACATGACATCCAACGGAATCCAAAGCACGTAACTGAGTAACCTCGAGAAATAGTTTCTAACGTTCCCAAAACCCGCGATTTACTTTACTCAAAACTCGTATATCATCTATGATAACCCATCAGTGCTTTCACATACATAATCCACTAGTATTAAGCCGGCCAAACTTAATATCAGGAATTATGTAGTGCAAGACTAACAGCGTTAATCAATAGACCGTCATGTGCATAAAGCTCTAATTTCTCGACATTCAACAAGACCTAATACATGGCAAATGCTCAGAGTATGCAATTGAAGCATAGTCGGTCCATTCCTCAAGCTCTACAGGAAAGACCGCTCTGATACCACAAATGTAACACCCTAACTATCAAAATGTCTCGCTTCCGCCTCCGCCACTCTGATAGCTCGAGTATTACGACGACTCTTATAATATTTAATAACAAAAATATGAGCCTGCTTAAAACTTAAAATCGCATAACCTTTCATAAACACTTTTTCATTGAAAACATAAACATACATGTACATACAAACCAGATACAACCCCTTAAGATATATATATATATATATATAACACTAGCTTACAAAAATACATATAATAATTTCCTATCCCTCTTACAAACTTAATAAAGATAAAGGCGAGGGAAAAATAATAGCTAAGATAATACAATAATACCGAATAAATAGAAAATAAACATAACTCTTCTGAAGCTCCGTCGTCCATATCCTGAAAGGGAATAACCTGTAGGGGAGTGAGAACGTCGTCCTCGCTTGTTCTCACTATAGGATTACAGAAATTGCTATAACAAGATACGTAAAATAAAAAAAATTATTCTTAGAGTACAGTGATCATTGCTCGTCTTATGAGTCTTTCTAAAAACCATAGGTACACATTCGAAATTTAGAAAATCCCTTTTTGAAGACTTGGTAAATTTCTCAAATAATTTAAAACAAAACCTTTTTCCTTTCTTGTAAAATCTGAAGAGTTTTCCTTTTCCTAGACAGTATGAATGACCAACATGTCCCAAACATAGGTTCAATTAAATCTATGTTGTAAGAGTTTGATTTTTCATACTTTTCTAGACCACAACCATGAAAGCAGTTACCTACGCGGTATAAATGACCATCCCGTTCCAAACATAGGTTCATTAAGTCTATGTTGAACTGGTCAGATACTTTATACAAAGAAAACGTTACTCAATTGATGGTGAAAGCAATGATAAGAAAATGGTTAAGGCTTCAGAGATGCTTTGTTCTTCTGGATTAATTCGGTTTCACTGTCTACTCCAACTATGAATGATTTCTTCTATGGCAGGTTGTATGTAATCAACGTCTTTCTTGAGAGGTCGCCAATGCTCCTCCAGATCTGAACACCAGGGTTAGTGCGGATCCAGTCTGATTGAGGGTAAAGCTCCTGCAGTCCATTCCCCTTAATGATCCTACTCAAAATGCCACAGACAAGGTTGAATCTTTCGGATCAGAGAATGCTATGCCTTTGGTTCTAGCCTCTACCACAAAGACTCTAATCTCTCCATACCTCGGCTGAACTGGTGTCTCGAGAAGTCCCCGACGAAGTCGTGGATTAGCCGTCTAAGAGATGTATAATCAAGCTAGTGGTTCATCATTGTTCGATGAAAGACTCACTCTGAACCCATGTAGAATGAGATAATCTTGTGTCGATTCAACGCATTCATATTGATGAAGAACGAAGATATATCTTAGCATAGAGAATCAAACACGAATTGAAGATAAAATAGTAATACTTTATTAATCCATAAAACCCAGCAGAGCTCCTCCCCTCAATCTAGGATGTTTAGAGACTCTTACTGATAGAAAATACAATCTAAACGTCTAAAGTGTCAAAAGGTTGGAAGAAGATCCTAAACAAGGTTGATCTTCTCCTATAAATACTAACAGCCTCTTTGGGCGTTGAACGCTAGCTTCTCCCTTGTGGGCGTTGGACGCCAGAATTGGACAGATGGCTGGCGTTGAACTCCAGTTTTGGGCCTTCAATTCTGAAGCAAAGTATGGACTATTATATATTTCTAGAAAGCCCAGGATGTTAGCTTTCCATAGCCGTTGAGAACAATCCTAACAGCATCTGTAGCACTTTCTCTGTCTCTAAATCAGACTTTTGCTCTAGCTCCTCAATTTCAGTCAGAAAATACCTGAAATTGCATAAAAATACACAAACTCAAAGTAGAATCCAAAAATATGAATTTTGCACCAAAACCTATGAAAACACCAATAAAACTTAAACAAAACATACTAAAAACTATATAAAAATGATGGCAAAAAGTGTATAAAATATCTGCTCATCAAGAACAACTTTAAATCCACAAACCGTCAACTGACCGAATCTCATCCATCATGTTAGGAAGGAATTTATCACCTTAAAATTGCTGGAAATTAATGTTTCTTGGCCCACAAGTCAAGTTGAGCATGATTCCTAAGGAAGAACATCAAGAAAACACATGTTTTAAACATGCTTCCTTGAAACTGAAGCAAAAGGGAGATGGTGCAGCCAACTCAACTTGATTCCAGCCTTGATAAGTCATATGGTTTTGTAGAGAAAGAAGAGAGGATCATTTTGGTCAGATTGGAATTTTGATTTGAGTTTTAGTTCATAAGAAATCAAGCTTTGAAGATTTGGAACTAAGAACTTTTCTCTCTTTATCTCTCTTGAAAATTTTGGCCGCAAGGAGTAAATGAACCAGCTTTGGGGGTCTTGGGGGTGTAGGGTGAGTTGTGATTGGTTAGCTTGGAGGTGGAGTAAAATAATATTAGAATATCTTAGGTGTATAACTACTAAAACTATATGTATCGGAACACTTGTAAAAATATCTCTGAAAATTCTTTTCTGAGCTACTAGAATAAATGACATTAGTAACATATTTAATATGAGAATAAAACATGTATGATGAGGCCTTAGCATTGCTAAAGTCATCAGAGAGTGCTGGCGCTAAGCTGTACCAGTAAACTATGAACCCAGTTAAACCGTTTTCCTATTTTTTTACTAAAATAGACTAGGTAACCTTATAATATCATTCAAGAAGCTTCTAATACTAATATATTGATAATATTATACTATTATCTGTCTTCTCTCCTAAATCGAGTCCGGTTCGTCAAATTGGGAATATTCACGGAAACCAGAATCAAAACTCCTAACTGATATGGTTCAAAAACTAAATTCTTCGCAATTGGGTTGTCGAGCTTGTCTCAAAAGAGGTCCTGACTTAAAGATGACATAATGACAATGAAGATTGAGATACTTGATGATACAGCTCCCAAGTATGCTCTTCTTCTCCTCTTTGTCCCCAAGCCACTTTGACCAAGCGAACAGTTTTGCCCCTTAGCTGCTTATCACTTGTTTCTACGATCTAGACTGGTGATGCGTGATATGTCAAATTGTTTCGTAACTGTACTGTCTCTGGTTGTAAAACGTGACTCTCGTCGGGAATATATTTCTTAAGTTGCGAGACATGAAAAACATTGTAACAACCCAACTTCCAGTATGTCATGATCGTCCCAAAAGTAAGGAGTTACTAACCTATTTCTTTTATTAACTATTTAATATTGAGCCTTTAGTTCAATATCACGTTTCTATTTTATAAAAAAAATTCCAGAAATTTTTTTTTTATTATCAAAATCATATATCAAATATTTCAAAGTAATAATAATCACATAATTATTAATAATAATATCTGTCATACAAAAGATTTCAAATAAAACTCAGATACAAATCCTATCCCTCTGTAAAAAATAAAAATCTTAAGCAATAAAGGCGAGGGAACTCTATGAAAGAAAATTAACTCATACACTTAACTCATAAATAAATTCTATAATCTCCCGCAGCTTCAAACTGTGTCTTCGAACCTGTGTCACTGAAAGGGTGGAAGATTTTGGGGTGAGAACAAACCACACGTTCTCAGTAGGGAATGGAATGCCGTAAAAGTAATGATTAACATGCAAATAATTAGCTACTTTTTTTTAATTTCTAAACTCAAAATAGGTCTCAATCTCAAAATTAACCATACCAACCATCTCTCAGCCACATAATTGATTCTTAATCACAAAATTAGCTCGTAATCACCTCAATACATCCACAACTAATAGCACAAGTAAGAAACTCAATTCAACACACAAACAAGTCACAATAAGGCAAACAACACAATCACAGAAAACTAATACAAGTAAACACAACCAAATGCAAATGCGCAAACATTATGATGCATGTCTGTCCTAAGCAGGCCATGAGCTCACGTGTCGGTTTACACCCTGCAGCCCGACATTACCTAGGAACAAGTCCCAGATATGGCTTCCCTTTGTGTCCTTAGTGCATATGTGTCGGTGGTAAGAATACCACTCCTTCGTGACTACCGGCAGTTGGCGCAAAGCCTGACCCCATAATATACGCACAAGGGGAAACAGTGATCCTCAGTTCGTGGGCGTCCCCGAGATCAATTCACAAACAAAACAATGATCCTCAGTTCGTAGGTTTCCCCGAGATCAACATACAACAACAAACATGATCCTCAGTTCGTGGGTTATACCCGAGATCAATTCATAGCAATACAATGATCCTCAGTTCGTGGGTTACACCCGAGATCAACATATAACAGTTAGTGGGTTATTCCCGTAATCAATGATTATCAATTCGTGGATTTTCCCGCATTTAAAACAAATAAGAATTTATAGGTTTCTCCGAGATCAATGATCATTCAGTTCGTGGGTACTTCCCAAATTTAACTAATTATCAGTTTCACACTCTTGTTCAGTAACTCTTTCTCAAATTTGCTAACTTTCCAAAGACTCGAAAATCATCTTTCTCTTTACTATTCCAACTCAAATGTTATAAATCCACAATCTCCTAAAAGGTAATCCTTTATTTCAAGCCAAAACCATAACTCTTTTCATTTTTGAATCATCTTTATAACAAAATCCTTTTTCTTAAACAAATCAAAATCGAAATATAATTTATTCTGTTCTTAATAAATCAAATAACACATTTTCACAAATCCAAAACATTTAAATCAAAACCTCAATTTTAGATAAATTTCAGCAGCACCTCCCCTAAAATTCGGACTTAGCCACCCTTACGGTTTCCCTCTTTCTCAACAATTCATCTGTCTATTCCCAACCAATATCAAAGTAGCATGATTCTCAATAATCAATTTACCTCAATTCAGTTTAATAACCAATGTAATATTGTCAACATAACCAAGAAGAATAAGAATTTCCAAGAGATCTGTTTGTCAAATAAACATTAACTCGTTCTACAATTTTTAATTTCAATCTTGGTTCATTCAAACTCAATTCAATACTCCACACAAAATTATCCAATCAAATTAGCATATCCAGTAAATAACATTTTCCAAACTAGCTTGCAACAATGTCCATCATCTTCAAATAAATCTTAAGTTAACAACCAAATTAAGAAATCAATGTAACCCGAAATTTAGGTAACAAGCATAGCCTCAAACCAAAATCAACCTCATCAATTAATCACTTACAACAATGAAACCAGCCACAATCACAGCCAAGTCAGAATCAATAAATCATGACACAGAAAACTAGTCTAACCATTACAAAATTATTTATATACTCTTAAAGTTTACTATATTATTTCAGAAAATCAGGTTCTCAAGACAGTTTAATCCCATAAGTTCCAATCCTTCAATAACCACCAAAACCAATCCCAACCAGTCACAAGTCAATTTCACAGCCATTCCGATACATCAGATAACTAAAATCAACAGCAAGCATTTATTCTCAATAATCAGGATACAGTTACAATTCAACCAATTCAGCATAATCACATAAAATCAGAATTTTCAACAATTCTATCAAAATAAGAAAACCAATTTCAATCACAGACTCAATCCAAAATAAACCTTGTCAATTAATCAATCACTCACAACAAGAACACCCAATGACATTCACAGCCACAACCTAAAATCAATAAATTAATTGAAATACTAGGAAATCATCTCAATACCAAACTTAATCCAAATTTCACAACCTCAAATCAAGCTTATTCCTATCAATTAATCATGTTTATGAATTATTTACAATTACTCACTAAACCTCATTGGCATTCATAAGTTAAAACTGTTAATTTTAAAATAAATCCCCTACCTCAATGTCACATTAACAATGCAATCAAACCAAACAGCAGCCTCGGTGACATTTTTTCTTATGAGTTCCCTTCCTCTGGCAACAACACAGTAGCTCGGAACCTACGTAGCAGCATCAGAATCATCAAGAGCAGCTTCAGAAATTGGTTCCTAGCGACTCCAATGGCAGTATCCACGATGGCAGAGACTCCGGTAACTACGAACATCAAAAGCAGAAACAGAATAGAGGACAACAATGAGCAGAGGCAAGGACGGATTACATCAGAATCAAAATAGCAACTTCGGCATTTCAACTAGTACCAGCGGCAGACTTTACTCACGGCGGTGGCGACGAAGGGCACAAACAATGGCACTGGAACGACGGCGATAGAACCCTCACGGTGGTGGCTGTGGATCGGTGGCGACGGGGCCGTGGAACACAGCTCCTTCTCTTCTCGGTGGTGACCCTGACTCTCGCGTTTCTCTCTCTGCTGGCCCTCGATGGCGACGGCTCTAAGGGAGACGACGAGCAAGGACAGCAATGGCTCCTCGAACGATGACGCGTGCGACGGATCCAGCGGCGGTGGGAACAACCGAGACAACGGCGACTGTAGCGGCTCAATGACCCCTCGGGAGCTCCTTCTCCTTTCTCGCGCGATGACGGCAACTGCTCAGTGGAGGCGACAGCGCAGGTGAGACGCGGCAGTGGCCGCGAGCTGGACAGCGCAGAGTGCAACACCCTCTCCTTCTCCGATTCCAAGCTCTCTCTCTTCTCCCTTTCCATTTCTGCCTTTCTTTCTCAGCTATGTGGGTGTTGTATGACTGTTAGGGGAAGGAAGTGTGGCTGACGGCTGTTGCTAAGGAGAGTGGGGGAGGGTTAGGGTTTCTTAATTTAGGAATTAGGGTTTCTGAGGTTGATTTGCGAATTAGGGTTAGAAATTAGAAATTTTATGAAGAAATATGGATAGATATGAATAGATATTTTGATAAAATTGGAGGGTAGAACAATTTTAAAATCAAATGTACTCCGTTAAAAAATATTTAAGAACATTATTTATCAATATATTGGTAAGTTCAATTAATTATTTCTAATTTAAAATATAAAATGAACATATTAATCACATTTTTGTAAAATATAGTTTTAAACTCAATATTAATTATTCAAATCAAATGGTATAATTTTTCATTATTTTTCTATCACCGGAACTTTAATTTCAAATTGTAAAATAACTGACAATAAAAATTGTACAAAAATATTAATTGACTTAAACTTAAAGTATTTATAAATACCAATCTAATCATTTTTAATAAAATCATTTCTAGGAGTTCAAATTAATAACATAATTCATTCAAAATAGAATTTATTTAAATTAAATTATACAATTCTTCTTATTTTTCAATTATCAAAATTATAATTTCAATTATGCCAAATATCTAATAAAGATTATATAAAAATTCTAATTAATTTAAACTTCAATTATCATGAAACTCTATTTAATTACCATTAGTAAAATAATTTTCTTAAAATAAAATTATCAACAAATAAAATAAATCACAAATAACTAATTATTTGAATTTCAAAAACTAGGGTTGTTACAAACATCATGAAAGTTTGACAGATAAGGAGGAAGGGCTACTTGATAAGCTATTGGACCGACCTTTTTGAGTATTTGGAAAGGTCCTATGTATCTAGGATTAAGCTTTTTAGTCTTAAGGGCTCTACTTATTCCAGTAGCTGGGGATACTTTTAGAAAGACATGGTCTCCCTCACTAAATTCTAGGGGTCTACGTCTATTATCAGCATAGCTCTTTTGACGGCTTTGTGTTGTTTGGATCATCTGACGAATCCCTTTTATCTTCTCATTAGTTTCTTGCACCAATTCTGGACCCAAAACACTAGCTTCTCCATCATCATTCCAACACAATGGTGTCTGACATCTTCTTCTGTAGAGAGCTTCATATAATGCCATCCCGATGCTTTGTTAGTAACTATTGTTGTAGACGAACTCGACCAACGGCAAATACTTATCCCAACTGCTTTGGTTGTCCATCAAACATGATCTTAACATGTCTTCTAATGTCTGGATTGTCCGCTCTGATTGTCCATCTGTCTGAGGATGGTATGCTATACTCATATGCAGTTCTGTTCCCAACGCTTTTTGAAAGGCTCCCCAGAATCTGGAAGTAAATCTCGGATCTCGATCTGAAACAATTGACGAAGGTATCCCGTGCAATCGTACGATTTCTTGAATGTATATTTGTGCCAACATTTCTAAAGTATAGTACACTCAAATCGGAAGGAAATATACCGATTTTGTCAACCTGTCCACAATCACCCAAACGACAACATTTCTTGTTGAGGTTCTTGGCAATCCCGTAACAAAATTTATAGTGATCTGCTCCCATTTCCATTGTAGTATTTCCAAGGGTTGTAAAGTTCCTGACGCTTCTGATGTTCCACCTTTACCTTATGGCAGCTTAAACATTTCGAGACACAATCAGCTGCCTCTTTCTTTAAGCCCCGCCACCAAAACATTATTTTCAAATCTTGATACATCTTTGTCACTCCACAATGCATAGAGAATCTACTTTGATGAGCTTTTGCAAGAATCTTTTGTCACAATTCTCCAGAGTTAGGCACACAAATTCTGTTCTTGTATCTCCATAGACCACTTTGATCTTGTTTCATAGCTTCTCATTCTTCTGTTCCCATACGTCTCAGCATTATCATCATTTTTGAGTCTTGTGCTTGTGCTTGCTGAATACTAGTCTTGAAATCTGGTGTTATATGCAACTGTGCCAAACGGACTCTACTTGACGTCTCAGTCAGGTCCAACTTAAGGCTCTCAAATTTTGTGAGCAGTTTTTTTCTTTTATCATCATCCAAGAGATACTCAAACTTTTCCTGCTCAAGGTGTCTGCCACCATGTTTGCTTTTTCTAGGTGATAACTTAACTTGAAATCATAGTCCTTCAGGAATTCCATCCATCTTTGCTGTCTCATATTGAGATCTTTTTGGTCAAAGATATACTTTAAACTTTTGTGGTCAGAGAAAACTTCTAATTGAGCGCCATACAGATAGTGTCTCCAGATCTTCAAAGCAAACACCACTGCAGCCAACTCTAAGTCATGCATCGGGTAATTCCATTCATGAGGTCTTAACTGCCGAGAAGCATAAGCTACCATATTTTTGTCTTGCATCAACACACATCCAAGTTCCTTATGAGAAGCGTCACAATATACTTTAAAAGTTTTCTGTGGATATGGTAGTACTAACACAGGTGTAGTCGTTAGCTTTTCCTTAAGCATCTTGAAACTTCTATAACACTCAGTCGTCCAAATAAATGGAACTTCTTTTTGTGTAAGGTAGGTCAAAGGTAAGGCTATCTGTGAAAACCCTTTGATGAACCTCCGATAGTATCCAGCTAGTCTGAGGAAACTCTGAACTTCTGTAACTGTTGTAGGTGGTTCCCATTGCACTACTGCTTCAATATTTGAAGGATCCAATGCAATTCCTCCCTGTGATATAACATGCCCCAAAAATGCCACCTTCTCTATCTGGAATTCGCACTTTAATAGTTTAGCATATAACTTCTGAGTCCTCAATATCTGCAAATAGTCCTTCGATGCTCTTCATGTTCTCTTTTGATCTTTGAATAGATGAGGATGTCAAACTACTACAAACTGATCAAGGTATGGATGGAAAATACGATTCATGTAATCCATGAAAATCGCAGGAGCATTAGTTAGTCCAAATGACATAACCGTATACTCAAACTGACCATATCGAGTTCTAAACGCAGTCTTCAGTGTATCTGACTTTTTTACTCGAATTTGGTGATAACCTGAGCTCAAATCAATATTTGAAAACACATTTGCACCTTTCAGCTGATCTATCAGATCATCAATCCGTGGAAGTGGATACTTGTTCTTGATTATGACTTTATTTAGCTGTCGATAATCTACACAAAGTTTGATTCCACCATCCGTCTTCTTTACCAGCAATGCTGGAGCTCCCCAAGGTAATGCACTAGGGTGAATAAACTTCTTTCCAAGTAGCTCATCCAACTGCTTTCTTCAACTCTGCAAGTTCCAGCGGTGACATCCGGTATGGTGCTATAGAATTCGGCCCAGTTCCAGATACTATATCAATACTGAATTCTATCTCTTGCTGAGGAGGAAACTCAGGTATGTCGTCCGGGAAAACATCAGGAAATTCCTTCATCACTAGGATCTGTTCTAGGCTTAATTCACTGTCATTCGAGCTAGTCACTAACAGAACGTACCCCTCACAATCACTCCTGTCTAAGGTAACTCTTACAGAATTTAGATGTAAAGCATGGGACAATTCCATTGCAAGTATAGTCTGAGCCAACAGATAATGCTCACAGTCAAAGTTTGAATTCAAAACAATGTCACAATTTAAAACCAATTCAATTTTGGGAGTTTCAATTCCTGGGTCATCTCCCAAGGAAACTTGAGACTAATGAGTGTGCAATCTTGGTTGTGAGGATCATGGGATTTTTAATAAAGGGATAAACATATAAAGCAATAAAAGAACATGCAAAATTACAATAAATGAACTAATAAAGGAATTAACGAAGTAACTATGCAATATAGACAAGTAAAGTGTAAAAGGAACTAATGTAAATGTGTATGAAGGAATTGAAGCATAAAAGGTATTGATGAGCGGATAATTTATATGCTTTTTGGCATTGTTTTTAGTATGTTTTTAGTAGAATCTAGTTACTTTTAGGGATGTTTTCATTAGTTTTTATGTTAAATTTACATTTCTGGACATTACTATGAGTTTGTGTGTTTTTCTGTAATTTCAGGTATTTTCTGGCTGAAATTGAGGGACTTGAGCAAAAATCAGATTCAGAGGTTGAAGAAGGACTACTGATGCTGTTGGATTCTGACCTCTTTGTACTCAAAGTGGATTTTCTGGAGCTACAAAACTCAAAATGGCGCGCTTTTAATTGCGTTGGAAAGTAGACATCCAGCGCTTTCCAGAAATATATAATAGTTCATACTTTGGCCGAGTTTAGATGACGTAAATGGGCATTGAACGCCAGTTCTACGCTGCTGTCTGGAGTTAAACGCCAGAAACAAGTCACAAACCAGAGTTGAACGCCAGAAATACGTTACAACCTGGCGTTCAACTCCAGAAAGAGCCTCTGCACGTGTAACATTCAAGCTCAGCCCAAGCACACACCAAGTGGGCCCCAGAAGTGGATTTATGCATCAATTACTTACTTCTGTAAACCCTAGTAACTAGTTTAGTATAAATAGAACTGTTTACTATTGTATTAGACATCTTATGATCTTCAGATCATCTTTGGACGCCTAGTTCTTAGATCATGGGGGCTGGTCATTCGGCCTTGCCTGGACCTTTCACTTATGTATTTTCAACGGTAGAGTTTCTGCACTCCATAGATTAAGGTGTAAAGCTCTGTTGTTCCTCAAAGATTAATGCAAAATACTACTGTTTTTCTATTCAATTCAACTTATTCCGCTTCTAAGATATTCATTCGCACTTCAACCTAAATGTGATGAACGTGACAATCATCATCATTCCCCCACGAACGCATGCCTGACAACCACTTCCGTTCCACCTTAGATTGAATGAGTATCTCTTGGATCTCTTAATCAGAATCTTCGTGGTATAAGCTAGATTGATGGCGTCATTCATGAGAGTTCGGAAAGTCTAAACCTTGTCTGTGGTATTCCGAGTAGGACTCTGGGATTGAATGACTGTGACGAACTTCAAACTTGCGAGTGCTGGGCGTAGTGACAGACGCAAAAGGAGGGTGAATCCTATTCCAGTATGATCGAGAACCTCAGATGATTAGCCGTGCTGTGACAGAGCATTTGGACCATTTTCACAAGAGGGTGGGATGCAGCCATTGACAAGGGTGATGCCTCCAAAAGATTAGCCATGCAGTGACAGTGCATCGGACCATTTTCCAGAGAGGATTAAAAGTAGCCATTGACAACGGTGATGTCCTTACATAAAGCCAGCCATGGAAAGGAATAAGATTGATTGGATGAAGACAGCAGGAAAGCAGAGGTTCAGAGGAACGAATGCATCTCTATACGCTTATCTGAAATTCTAACCAATGAATTACATAAGTATTTCTATCCTTATTTTATGTTTACTTATTATTTAATTTTCGAAAACTCCATAACCTTTTGATATCCGCCTGACTGAGATTTACAAGGTGACCATAGCTTGCTTCATACCAACAATCTTCGTGGGATCGACCCTTACTCACGTAAGGTTTATTACTTGGACGACCCAGTGCACTTGCTGGTTAGTTGTATCGAAGTTGTGAATGAAAAATGATTTATTAAGACGTGCGTACAGAGTTTTTGGCGCCGTTGCCGGGGATCACAATTTCGTGCACCAGGTATCTTGGCTTGGAGTGAGCTAGGGGTCCTATCCTTATTGGAACCACAACTATGACAACTACAATGGATCAATCTCACTTGATTAACCCTCACATCAGAGAGTAAGTTAAATGAGCATAAGTGTTCTTAACCCACAAATCCTAAATTGCTTGCTAATTGCGTTAGCAACAACCTAGCGTTAGTGGGAACAAGAACAATTAACAATCCAAGAATTGACACTAAATGTTGGGCATTCCAACTCTAGGAACCCAACTGCTCACTTTCCCCAAGCCAAGACATAGAAAACTAGCCCAAAATCATAATTGATATTTTGTCAAACACTTGGTGGGCAAGAACTCTAAACATGAGAAAAATGAGGCAAAGCTTGAAACCAAAAGCAACAAATAATCTCAATCAACAATAAAGACTCAAGAAAGCATGTAACAATCATCAATCATCAAATTCATCAACAAGAAATACAAATTGCAAAGGAGAAGTAAAATTGAACTATAACTTGAAATATAAGAAAGAGTAAGAACAGTGTAACTACAAAGAGTAGTAACAAAGAGATACTTACAATGGAAATTAGCAAAATCCAAAATCAAAATGCAAATGGCACTTGAATGTAAAAACCCTAGTACAAACCCTATTAGAGATGATGAAAAACTTAAAGAAAAACTATACTAAAGCTATCTACTACTACTCCTAAGCTATCCTAATGTTATGCTATGGTCTTCTCTTCATTTTCCCTTCCTTATGAGCTAAATGGCTTTAAAAATGGGCCTCCAAACCACCAAAATCGCGAATCATGTGAGATTTTAATGAAGGCATGTGCGGCCACCTGTGCAGATGCACAGACGTGTGCACACGCACACTCTGCCAAAAATCTCTACCGTGTGTACACACAGGAAGTTGTGCACACGCACACTAGGCGATTCTTGAATGGACGCGCGATGTGCATGATGTGGCTCACGCGCACGATGGTCTGTGCGTACGCACACTAGGATGAGCTCTTCTCCTTTGATTCTTCATGCTTCCTCCACTTTGAATGCTCTTCTTCCATTCTCTCCAAGCCATTCCTGCCTTATACCTCTGAAATTACTCACAAATAACATCAAGGCATCAAATGGAAGGTAAATGGAATAAAATTAATCAAATTAGGCACAAAAGAGCATGTTTTCATAATCAAGCACAAATTAGGAGAAAAGTTCAAATGCATGCTATTTATCGGAATAAGTGCAAGTTTATATGATGAAATCCATTCAATTTCAACCAAAAACCATCATCAAATATGGATTCATCACTCCCGTCTAAGGTAACTCTTACAGAATTTAGATATAAAGCATTGGACAGAAATGGTACAATATGTAAACTATGAGATGGAATAATAGCAGTCCTTTCAAAGCAATCAAGGAAAACATGATACTTAGATAATCTAATCTAATCCTAATAACTTCTAAACCACATAGAGACAAATAGATTAGATCATGTATGACAGTCCTGTTCCTAATAGCAAATCGTACTTGTAAACACACTAAACTAGTCAAAGCATTTTGGGATGCAGGTGTATGGACAATTAGATCAAAGTTCAACTCAGAGATATCTAGTCCCAACGCATGAGCAACAGTTAAGGAAATAAAGGAATGTAATGCACTCGAATCATACAGTACAGTTAGAAATCGATTTTTGACATAACACTGACCTTGGATCAGGACGTCTGATTGCATAGCATCATCAGCAGTCATAGCAAACACTCGACCTTGTTGCTGGGTTCGTAATGTATTCCGAACAAATCTTCTTGGGTAGATCCTATCTATGTGTCCAGATTCCTCACAAGTAAAACAAGCGTTCGTTCCTTCCAGCATCAAAATCTCACATAGCCATAGTCGTGGAGATCATAACAGCTATAAAGATAGTTGTGCCTCGCATCGATTCGTCGTTTAAAACTCAAATAAACTATGCCTATTAGCAGTCATTGAGGTCTTATCCGCACCAAACAATCAACATTAAGGTGATTAGTCTTAATGTCTCAAGTAAGGCATGAACATTCCCAAAATGACCACTCATAGACATTCATGCCAAATGTATCTTAAAGATACCCTAACAGCATGAGACACACAATAGAGTATGCAATGAAGCATAGTCAGTCCACTCCCCAAGCTCAACTAGGAACGAACTGCTCTGATACCAAATTGTAACGACCCAACTCCCAGTATGCCATGGTCATACAAGAAGCCAAGTGTTACCAACTTGTCCTTCCTAATTATTAACTATTATTTAACATATGAGCTTGTTCCATGTTAGAACGTAGCCAATTTACGAGTAATTTTTTTTATACTTAACTTATATAATTGCGAGAGATGGAGTAAAATAAATAGTCATACATTGATAGAAATAATAAGGAAGCATCAAGAAACAAAGAACACGGCTGATAATATACATCATGTACACTATAACAAAACATGTAGCATTTACAAAAGATCAAGTCAGTTTACATCCTCGTAAAACCTATATAGATAATATATAAACGACACTCCCAGGGCTTGACCCATACAAAAAGCCGCTAACTGGCATCCAGGCTAGCCTAACCACTCTATAGCTCCTAGCTCTCGGGTGTACTAACACAAGTGAGAGACTAACCAAAAGTCAATGTCAGACTAGAGTGTCATCAAAAGAATGCCCTACTACTATCAGTCTATATCTACACGTGGTCGTTCGGCAGATCGTCATGAGGCTCGTCCATCTCCTCATTCTGCTCTATCTCTATCTCCGGGTCCTCCTCCTCCTCCTCGTCAGCAGCTACAGCTATACCCTCAGAACCACCAAAAGCACTTCTGTCACTATGTACAAAACCATTCGTGAGCACAAGTCCGTTCACGTATATAGGAGCTACCCCATCATCCGGTAGTGCCGGCTCATCATGTTGTGGAAAGTCAAGAATCAGCTCAGGGGGAAAGTCCCACTCTGGTGGAATCGCAGGTATATATTCTTCAACTATCTCTGTCTCGTCAAGAATGAAAGGCACAGGTGCCGCCTCATTCAAGGGTTGAGCTTGTATAGGGTGTCCGGGACCATCGGGAAAAGAATGTCCAGGTGCGTCAGGGTGTAACCAGGATAAAGGAAAGTCGTAAGGAGCATTGGAGTCAAAATGCATACTAGACAGAGGAAGTTGAAAGGCTCGACCTTGTAACGCATATCGTCTGATCCTCATGGATGTAAGGGTCCTCGAACTCATAGAATATCACGCCTGTCTCCATCTGGAGGGGAGGAAAGGAGAGATGAGGGTAAGAATTAGGGAGTTTTTAGTAGGGCCGGGGTTATTAATTACGTTCATTAATTTGGTGTCGATTAGCAGACAAATAACAGAATATAGTAAAGCAGTAAATAGAGGATAAAGATAAATAAAGAAAATAGAGAAAACAGAAAGCAAAACACGAACAAAAGAATACAATAAAATAAAACACAGATATAGCATACAAGCAATCAATCTTAGACAAATAGATCACACACAGAAAGGAATGCAACAGAGAATGATGCGCAGACAAGAATGATGCATGTCTAGCCCTAGTACAGGCCATGAGCTCATGTGTCGGTTAGCTGCCCGCAATCCCGACATTTATCCGGTCACGAGTCCACGATTTTCCGGATACGATTTTCCATTCCTAATAATTGCGCATATGTTAATAGCTGCTCATTTGAGATAGCCTCTACTTTCTATTAGATTCCCTACAGAACTTTGGGTTGTCTCAAGCAACAAACATGAAAATAAATATCTCTTTATTATATTACTCTTCTCTTTTATCTCTTTACTCTGCTCTGGTTACTCTTTTCTCTGTATCTCTTTACTCTGCTCTGGTTACTCTGTTCTCTATATCTCATTACTCTGCTCTGATTTCTCTTTTCTCTATATCTATATTACTCATTTTCTCTTTATCTCTTTACTCTGCTCTGGTTACTCTGTTCTTTGTGTTTCTCTACTTTGCTCTGATTTCTATGCTTAACATATGTATTTAAAGCTTATGTAAATTTTGGTATGAATAGTTAGCCTGTCCCAAGTATAGCTTCATTAATTCTATACTGAAATAGTTTAACTTTTCATATAATACCTGACTTTAGCCGCAACTCAAGAAGTAACTATGTTGCTCTAGTTTGTTCACTAATCTCTGCTATTTTCTGTCATTAAAACTTTATAGACTTTTTCTTTGATTTTTATCTCTTATTTAACTTTTTATCTTTCCTTATCATTGCTCACTAATATGTTATTACCACTCCCTAATTATTTTATGAAGGTAATTATGAGATCTGAGCTTGAAGTTGTCTTTCTAAAGCTTTTAGGAAAAACTGCCTTTTCGTATTATTTTATTATTTTTAATAAAATACTATCTTTATTTAATATTGAGCTTTCGCGAATACGAATCGATACTTTAATTAAGAAATCAAAAGGAGATTTTATTTTAAATCTCTTAACCACAAAAGTATATATTCACATAACTTTATATACATAGGCTTATTTCAAAATTCTAAAAAAAAAAACAAATCCTACCCCTCAAAAAACCAAAAGAATAAACGATGAGGGAAAAATAAATTCTAACAACTTAACTCGTGAATAAAATCTTCTATGCTCCTGTATCTCCGTTGTAAACCTTCGCACCTGTAGTTGAAATGGGTGGAAATAGGGGGTAAGCACTGGAGAGTTCTTAGTAGGATCAGAGTTAGAAGTTAAGTTCATTTCATTATGTTCTTAGTAACAACAGTCAACAAAATATAATCCAACTTAGCAATTACAAAACATAGAATCCAATCACAAGCACACACAATCATAGAAAACACAATAAAAAATAAATATGCACAAACAAGTATGATGCATGTGTATTCTTATCGCAGGCCATGAGCTCATGGGTCGGTTGCCTACCCGCTCCTGACATTACCCGGGCACAAGTCCTAGATATGGCTTTCTAGATGCATATAGTGTGCATAAAAGTCTTACGGCCAGGCCGCATACAGTGTGGCTTTTAAATGTATTCCAATATGCTTACATCTAGAAAATAGTTCTCAGTGTGTGGACACCCCACTATACATTTGGCACCAAGGCCCAAACAAGGTTGCATATGCTCTCCTGTAGCAGACGTTCCTTTAATTAATACACTCCTTTCTCTTATATTCTCCACTCTCATGTGACAGAGATTCTTTAGTTTCTTTTATTCTTTTAATTCTTTTATTCTCTATTATTTATTGAATAATATTTCCACTTAACTCAGTAACCTTTGTCTGAGTTTGGCTTCCAGTGCTATAACCTCTGTAAGCAACCCCTGTCTTATAGGTACGACTCTCTTGAGCCAATGTATGCAAACATAACCTCTGTAAGCAACCTTTGTCTTATAGGTGAGGCTCTCTCTAGTCAATGTATGTATTGATAACCTCTGTAAGCAACATCTTTCTTACAAGTGCGACCATCCCTGGAAAGGCTGATGTATCTCTGGAAAGCAAATCTCAGTGAGCTCATGGTGCACAAAATTGTGATCTCAATGGCGCCAACAATTTGGTACACACAATTGTAATCTCAACTTTTTTTCACAACTTCGCACAACTAACCAGCAAGTGCACTGGGTCATCAAAGTAATAAATCTTACGTGAGTAAGGGTCGATCCCACGGAGATTGTCGGCTTGAAGCAAGCTATGGTCACCTTGTAAATCTCAGTCAGGCGGATTCAAATGGTTATAGAGTTTTAATAATTTAAAAGATAAATAAACATAAAATAAAGATAGAGATACTTATGTAATTCATTGGTGGGAATTTCAGATAAGCGTATGGAGATGCGTTATTCCTTCTGAATCTCTGCTTTCCTACTGCCTTCATCCAGTCCTTCATACTTCTTTCTATGGCAAGCTGTATGTTGGGCATCACCGTTGTCAATGGCTACTTCCCGTCCTCTCAGTGAAAATGGTCCAAATGCACTGTCACCGCACGGCTAATCATCTGTCGGTTCTCGATCATGTTGGAATAGGATCCATTGATCTTTTTGCATCTGTCACTACGCCCAACACTCGCGAATTTGAAGCTCGTCACGGTCATCCCTTCCCAAATCCTACTCAGAATACCACAGACAAGGTTTAGACTTTCCGGATCTCAGGAATGGCCGCCAATAATTCTAGCTTATACCACGAAGGTTCTAATCTTAGATTAGAAACCCAAGAGATACACATTCAAGCTTGTTTGCATGTAGAACGGAAGTGGTTGTCAGGCACGCATTCATAGGTGAGAATGGTGATGAGTGTCACATAATCATCACATTCATCATGTTCTTGTGTGCGAATGAATATCTTAGAGAAGAAATAGGCTTGAGTTGAATAGAAAAACAATAGTACTTTGCATTAATTCATGAGGAACAGCAGAGCTCCACACCTTAATCTATGGGGTGTAGAAACTCCACCGTTGAAAATACAAAAGTGAAAATAGTGTTCATTGGCTTCGTCCCCAGAGGGGGAATGGTGCACGAAATTGTGATGTCCAGGCTCAAACAATCCCTGGCAACATGAGCAACTTGGTACGCGCAATCGTGATTACACTTTAATTATGTAAAATTCATGGCTCTTTCTTTCCCTGGCAATGGCGCCAAGAACATGGTGCCAATACCATGGTTCACAACTTTGATGCAACTAACCAGCAAGTACACTGGGTCGTCCAAGTAATACCTTACGTGAGTAAGGGTCGAATCCCACGGAGATTGTTGGTATGAAGCAAGCTATGGTCACCTTGCAAATCTCAGTTAGGCAGATATAAATTGATAATGGTGTTTTCGAATTTAATATAATAAAATAGGGATAGAAATACTTATGTAATTCATTGGTGAGAATTTCAGATAAGCGAATGGAGATGCCTTCGTTCCTCTGAACCTCTGTTTTCCTGCTATCTTCATCCAATCAGTCTTACTCCTTTCCATGACTGGCTTTATGCAAGGGCATCACCGTTGTCAATGGCTACATCCCCTCCTCTCAGTGAAAAATATGCTCACATGCTCTGTCACAGCACGACTAATCATCTGTCGGTTCTCGATCATGCTGGAATAGGATTCACCCTCCTTTTGCGTCTGTCACTAACGCCCAACAATCGCGAGTTTGAAGCTCGTCACAGTCATTCAATCATTGAATCCTACTCGGAATACCACAGACAAGGTTTAGACTTTCTGGATTCTCTTGAATGTCGCCATCATTCTAGCTTAAGCCACGAAGATTCTGGTTAGGAGATCTAACAGATATTCATTCTAGCTTATTTCATGTAGAACGGAAGTGTTTGTCAGGCACGTGTTCATAGGGGAGAATGGTGATGAGCGTCACACATAATCATCACCTTTCATCATGTTCTTGGGTGCGAATGGATATCTTAGAAGCGAAATAAGATGAATTGAATAGAAAGCAGTAGTACTTTGCATTAATCTTTGAGGAACAGCAGAGCTCCACACCTTAATCTATGGAGTGTAGAAACTCTACCGTTAAAAATACATAAGTGAAAGTCCAGGCATGGCCGAGAGGCCAGCCCTCTGATCTAAGAACCAGACGTCCAAAGATGGTTTACACTGATCAAAGATGATCAAAAGATGCCTAATACAATAGTAAAAGGTCCTATTTATAATAAACTAGCTACTAGGGTTTACATGAGTAAGTAATTGATGAATAAATCCACTTCCTGGGCCCACTTGGTGTGTATTTGGGCTGAGCTTGAGTGTTGTACGTGTAGAGGTCCTTCTTGGAGTTGAACGCCAGCTTTTGTGCCAGTTTGGGCGTTCAACTCTGGTTTTGGCTCCTTTTCTGGCGCTGGACGCCAGGTTTGGGTAGAAAGCTGGCGTTGAACGCCAGTTTATGTCGTCTATTCTTGGCCAAAGTATGGACTATTATACATTGCTGGAAAGACCTAGATGTCTACTTTCCAACGCAATTGGAAGCGCGCCATTTCAAGTTCTGTAGCTCCAGAAAATCCACTTTGAGTGCAGGGAGGTCAGAATCCAACAGCATCAGCAGTCCTTCTTCAACCTCTGGATCTGATTTCTGCTCAAGTCCCTCAATTTCAGCCAGAAAATACCTGAAATCACAGAAAAACACACAAACTCATAGTAAAGTCCAGAAATGTGAATTTAACATAAAAACTAATGAAAACATCCCTAAAAGTAACTAGATCCTACTAAAAACATACTAAAAACAATGCCAAAAAGCGTATAAATTATCCGCTCATCACAACACCAAACTTAAATTGTTGCTTGTCCCCAAGCAACTGAAAATCAAATAGGATAAAAAGAAGAGAATATACTATAAATTCTAAACTATCAATGAAACATAGCTTCAATCATATGAGCGGGACTTATAGCTTTTTGCCTCTTGAATAGTTTTGGCATCTCACTTTATCCATTGAAGTTCAGAATGATTGGCATCTATAGGAACTCAGAGTTCAGATAGTGTTATTGATTCTCCTAGTTCAGTATGATGATTCTTGAACACAGCTTCTTTATGAGTCTTGGCCGTGGCCCTAAGCACTTTGTTTTCCAGTATTACCACCGGATACATAAATGCCACAGACACATAATTGGGTGAACCTTTTCAGATTGTGACTCAGCTTTGCTAAAGTCCCCAATTAGAGGTGTCCAGGGTTCTTAAGCACACTCTTTTTTTGCTTTGGACCTTGACTTTAACCTTTCAGTCTCAAGTTTTCACTTGACACCTACACGCCACAAGCACATGGTTAGGGACAGCTTGGTTTAGCCGCTTAGACCAGGATTTTATTCCTTTTAGGCCCTCCTATCCACTGATGCTCAAAGCCTTGGGATCCTTTTTATTGCCCTTGCCTTTTGGTTTTAAGGGTTATTGGCTTTTTGCTCTTGCCTCTTGGTTTTAAGAGCTTTTGGCTTTTTCTGCTTGCTTTTTTTCTTTTTCTTTCTATATTTTTTTTCTCCTAATTTTTTTTTTCTGCAAGCTTTGTTCTTTGATGCTTTTTCTTGCTTCAAGAATCATTTTTATGATTTTTCAGATTATCCAATAACATGTTTCCTAGTCATCATTCTTTTAAGAGCCAACATATTTAACATTCTTAAACAACAACTTCAAAAGACATATGCACTGTTCAAGCATACATTCAGAAAATAAGAAGCATTGTCACCACATCAATATAATTAAGCTAAGTTCAAGGATAAGTTCGAAACTCATGTACTTCTTGTTCTTTTGGATTAAAACATTTTTCATTTAAGAGAGGTGATGGATTCATAGGACATTTATAACTTTAAGACAAAGTTACTAACTACTAATGATCATGTAATGAAGACACAAACACAGATAAGCACATAATATAGAAAACGAAAAACAGAAGAAATAAGAACAAGGAATGAATCCACCTTAGTGATGGTGGCGTTTCCTTCTTGAGGAACCAATGATGTCCTTAAGCTCTTCTATGTCTCTTCCTTGTCTTTGTTGCTCCTCCCTCATTGCTTTTTGATCTTCTCTTATTTCATGAAGCATGATGGAGTGCTCTTGATGTTCCACCCTTAGTTGTCCCATATTGGAACTCAATTCTCCTAGGGAGGTGTTGATTTGCTCCCAATAATTTTGTGGAGGAAAGTGCATTTGAGGCATCTCCGGGATCTCATGAAAATGAGCTTCTTGCACCTCTTGAGCTCCATGATTGGGCTCTCTTGCTTGCTCCATCTTTTTCTTAGTGATGGGCTTGTCCTCTTTAATGAGGATATCTCCCTCTATGTCAATCCCAGCCGAATTGCATAGGTGGCAAATGAGGTGAGGAAAGGCTAACCTTGCCATAGTGGAGGACTTGTCAGCCACCTTGTAGAGTTCTTGAGATATAATCTCATGAACTTCCACCTCTTCTCCAATCATGATGCTATGGATCATGATGGCCCGGTCTATAGTAACTTCAGACCGGTTGCTAGTGGGAATGATTGAGCATTGAATAAACTCCAACCATCCTCTAGCTACAGGCTTGAGGTCCAATCTTCTTAGTTGAACCGGCTTGCCTTTGGAGTCAATCTTCCATTGAGCTCCTTCTACACATATGTCCATAAGGACTTGGTCCAACCTTTGATCAAAGTTGACTCTCCTTGTGTAGGGGCGTGCGTTCTCTTCCATGTTTGGCAAGTTGAACGCCAACCTCACATTCTCCGGACTAAAATCTAAGTATCTCCCCCGAACCATTGTAACATAGTTCTTTGGATCCGGGTTCTTACTTTGATCATGGTTCTTTGTGATCCATGCATTAGCATAGAACTCTTGAACCATTAGGATGCCGACTTGTTGGATGGGATTTGTTAGAACTTCCCAACCTCTTCTTTGAATTTCATGTCGGATCTCCGGATACTCATTTCTTTTGAGTTTGAAAGGGACCTCAGGGATCACCTTCTTCTTGGCCACAACATCGTAGAAGTGGTCTTGATGGGCTTTGGAGATGAACCTTTCCATCTCCCATGACTCGGATGTGGAAGCTCTTGTCTTCCCTTTCCCCTTTCTAGAGGATTCTCCGGTCTTAGGTGCCATCAATGGTAATGGAAAAACAAAAAGCTTATGCTTTTACCACACCAAACTTAGAATATTGCTCGCCCTCGAGCAATAAACAAAAGAATAGAAGAAGAAGAAGAAGAAATGGAGGAGAGGGAGAGTGAGAAGTGTTTTGGCCAAGAAGGGTGTAGGGGGAAAGGTTTCGGCCATATGGGTGGGTTTGGGTGGGAAATTGGTTTTGAATTTTTGAAGGTAGGTGGAGTTTATGAGGTAGGTTTATGGGGAAGAGTGGATGGATGTGAGTGGTGAAGAGGTGATGGGGAAGAGAGTTTGAGGTGATTGTTGAAGGGTTTTTGGGGAAGAATGTTTATGGGGTTGTGTGAAAGAGAGTGGTGAGAGGAAGTGAGTGGAGGTAGGTGGGGATCCTGTGGGGTCCACAGATCCTGAGGTGTTCAAGGATTTACATCCCTGCACCCATTAGGCATGTAAAAAATGCATTTGTACCCAACTCTGGGCGTTCAGCGCCAGGTTGGTGGCCATTTTGGGCGTTCAACGCCCATTTGTGTGCCATTTCTGGCGTTGAACGCCAGAACCATGCCTGTTCTGGCGTTCAGCGCCAGAACCATGCTCTGTTCTGGCGCTGAACGCCATACAGATGCTCCTCCAGGGTGTGATTTTTCTTCTGCTGTGTTTGATTCCGTTTTTAATTTTTATATTTATTTTGTGACTCCACATGATCATGAACCTACAAAGACATATAACTAAGAAAAATATAGTTAGATAAATAAAAATTGGGTTGCCTCCCAACAAGCGCTTCTTTAATGTCAATAGCTTGACAGTGGGCTCTCATGGAGCCTCACAGATGTGCAGAGCTTTGTTGAGACTCTCCAACACCAAACTTAGAGTTTGGATATGGGAGTTCAACACCAAACTTAGACTTTGGTTGTGGCCTCCCAACACCAAATTTAGAGTTTGACTGTGGGGGCTCTGGTTGACTCTGCTTTGAGAGAAGCTTTTCATGCTTCCTCTCCATGGTTGCAGAGGGAGATCCTTGAGTTTTAAACACAAGGGGGTTCTCATTCCATTGAAGGACTATTTCACCTCTGTCAACATCAATCACAACTCTTGCTGTGGCTAGGAAAGGTCTTCCTAGGATGATGGATTCATCTTCTTCCTTTCCACTATCCAGGACTATGAAATCAGCAGGGATGTAAAGGCCTTCAACCTTTACTAACACGTCCTCTACTTGTCCATAAGCCTGTTTTCTTGAACTGTCTGCCATCTCTAATGAGATTTTAGCAGCTTGCACCCCATAGATTCCCAGTTTCTCTATTACAGAGAGGGCATGAGGTTTATTCCTGAACCAAGGTCACATAGAGCCTTAAAGATCATGGTGCCTATAGTACAAGGTATTATGAACTTTCCAGGATCCTGTCTCTTCTGAGGCAATGTCAGTTGATCCAGATCACTTAGTTCATTGATGAACAAGGGAGGTTCAACTTTCCAAGTATCAATGCCAAATAATTTGCCATTCAGCTTCATGATTGCACCAAGAAACTTGGCAGTTTGCTCTTCAGTAACATCCTCATTCTCTTCAGAAGAGGAATACTCATCAGAGCTCATGAAGGGTATAAGGAGGTTCAATGGAATCTCTATGGTCTCTAGATGAGCCTCAGAGTCCTTTGGTTCCTCAGAGGGAAGCTCCTTATTGACCACTGGACGTCCCAGGAGGTCTTCCTCCTTGGGATTCACGTCTTCTCCTCTCCTCACAGGTTCGGCCATGGTGCTTATGTCAATGGCCTTGCACTCTCCTTTTGGATTCTCTTCTGTATTGCCTGGGAGAGTACTTGGAGGGATTTCAGTGATCCTTTTGCTCAGCTGGCCCACTTGTGCTTCCAAATTTCTAATGGAAGACCAGGTTTCATTCATGAAACTCACAGTGGCCTTAGATAGATCAGAGACTAGATTTGCTAAATTAGAAGCATTTTGTTCAGAGTTCTCTGTCTGTTGCTGAGTGGATGATGGAAAAGGTTTATTATTGTTAAACCAGTTTCTTCCACCATTATTAAAGCCTTGTTGAGGCTTTTGATCCTTCCATGAGAAATTTGGGTGATTTCTCCATGATGAGTTATAGGTGTTTCCATAAGGTTCACCTAAGTAATTTACCTCTGCTATTGCAGGGTTCTCAGGATCATAAGCTTCTTCTGCATAAGAAGCCTCTTGAGTACTGTTGGATGCAGCTTGCATTCCATGCAGACTCTGAGAGATCATATTGACTTGCTGAGTCAATATTTTATTCTGAGCCAATATGGCATTCAGAGTATCAACTTCAAGAACTCCCTTCTTCATAGGCGTCCCATTATTCACAGGATTCCTTTCAGAAGTGTACATGAACTGGTTGTTAGCAACCATGTCAATGAGTTCTTGAGCTTTTGCAGGCGTTTTCTTTAGGTGAATGGATCCACCTGCAGAAGTGTCCAGTGACATCTTTGATAGCTCAGATAAACCATCATAGAATATATCCAGGATGGTCCATTCTGAAAGCATGTCAGAAGGACACTTTTTGGTCAACTGTTTGTATCTTTCCCAAGCTTCATAGAGGGATTCACCTTCTTTCTGTCTGAAGGTTTGAACATCAGCTCTAAGCTTGCTCAGCTTTTGAGGAGGAAAGTACTTGGCTAAGAAAGCCGTGACCAGCTTATCCCAAGAGTTCAGGCTGTCTTTGGGTTGAGAATCCAACCATAATCTAGCTCTGTCTCTTACAGCAAAAGGGGAAAGCATGAGCCTGTAGACTTCAGGATCTACTCCATTAGTCTTAACAGTATCACATATCTGCAAGAATTCAGTTAAGAACTGAAAAGGATCTTCAGATGGAAGTCCATGAAACTTGCAGTTCTGCTGCATCAGAGAAACTAATTGAGGTTTCAGCTCAAAGTTGTTTGCTCCAATGGCAGGAATGGAGATGCTTCTTCCATGTAAATTGGAATTAGGTGCAGTAAAGTCACCAAGCATCTTCCTTACATTATTATTATTTTCGGCTGCCATCTCCTCTTCCTGTTCAAAAATTTCTGAAAGGTTATCTCTGGATTGTTGTATTTTAGCTTCTCTTAATTTTCTCTTCAGAATCCTTTCAGATTCTGGATCTGCTTCCACAAGAATGTTCTTATCCTTGCTCCTGCTCATATGACAAAGAAGAGGGCACAGAAAAATAATAATAATAATAGAGATCCTTTATACCACAGTATAGGGATCCCTGTGTGAGTAGAAGAAGAGGGGGAGACAAAGAATGTAACATAATGGAAGAAACACAACTGTGAGGATGGCAGAGATGTGAGATGAGATGTTAGGATATGAATGAATAAATAGAATAAGATGGGGAGGGATAATTTTCGAAAATTATTTTGAAAAAGAGTTAGTAATTTTCGAAAATGGTTTTTGAAAATTGTTAGTATTTTTTCGAAAAATTTTTTAAAATTAAAAATAGAAATAAGAATAATTAGTTAATTAAAAAGAAATTTTTGAAAAAAAGGGAAGATATTTTCGAAAATTAGAGAGAGAGAGTTAGTTAGGTAGTTTTGAAAAAGTTAAGAAACACACAAAAAGTTAGTTAGTTAGTTGAAACAAATTTTGAAAAGATAAGAAGTTAGGAAGTTAGAAAAGATATTTTGAAAAGATATTTTTGAAAAAGATAAGATAAGAAGATATTTTTGAAAAGATATGATTGAAATTAGTTTTGAAAAAGATTTGATTTTTAAAATCACAATTAATGACTTGATTCATAAGAAATCACAAGATATGATTCTAGAACTTAAAGTTTGAATCTTTCTTAACAAGCAAGTAACAAACTTCAAATTTTTGAATCAAAACATTAATTGATTATGTTATTTTCGAAAATTTGATATAAAAATAAGAAAAAGATTTTTGAAAAATATTTTTAGAATTTTCGAAAATAACTAAGAAATTTGAAAAAGATTTGATTTTTGAAAAAGATTTTGAAAAAGATAAGATTTTCAAATTGAAAATTTGATTTGACTCTTAAGAAACAACTTGATTTTAAAAATTTTTGAAAAAGTCAACTCAAATTTTCGAATTTGATGAGAGAAAAAGGGAAAGATATTTTTTTGATTTTTGAATTTTTATGATGCAAGGGAAAAACAAGAAAAATGATGCAATGCATTAAATTTTTAGATCAAAACAACGAATGCATGCATGAATGATATGAGTGTCAAGATGAACACCAAGAACACTTTGAATGTCAAGATGAACATCAAGAACATATTTTTGAAAAATTTTTTATGCAAAGAAAACATGTAAGACACCAAACTTAGAATTCTTTAATGCTTAGGCACTAAGAATTCAAGAATGCATATGATAAACATGAAAAGACACAAAACAAAAAATCATCAAGATCAAACAAGAAGACTTACCAAGAACAACTTGAAGATCATGAAGAACACTCTAAATGCATGAAATTTTCGAAAAATGCAAGATGCATATGTAAGTGACACCAAACTTATGATATGACTCAAGACTCAAACAAGAAACACAAAAATATTTTTGATTTTTATGATTTTCTAATTTTTTTGGATTTTTATTTTATCTTTTTCGAAAAATTCTTTTGAAAAAGAAAATAAGGATTCCAAAATTTTTTAATATGAATTCCAAGAATCTTATGCTCTAAAGCTCCAATCAAAGGGTCAAGCATGGCTTAATAGCCAGCCAAGCTTTAGTATGTAACTCAGACATGACACGCCTGACATACTCATTCCCAAAGGAATTAGACATGGCTTTACAGCCAGCCAGGCTTCACATGCTTCATGAAACACTAGAATTCATTCTTAAAAATTTTGAATAAAAATATATTTTTTCGAAAACAGGTGAGAAAATTTTGAAATATTTTTGAAAAATTTTTGAAAAGAAAACAAAAAGAAAATTACCTAATCTGAGCAACAGGATGAACCGTCAGTTGTCCAAACTCGAACAATCCCCGGCAACGACGCCAAAAACTTGGTGCACAAAATTGTGATGTCCAGGCTCGAACAATCCCTGGCAACGTGAGCAACTTGGTACGCGCAATCGTGATTACACTTTAATTATGTAAAATTCATGGCTCTTTCTTTCCCTGGCAATGGCGCCAAGAACATGGTGCCAATACCATGGTTCACAACTTCGATACAACTAACCAGCAAGTGCACTGGGTCGTCCAAGTAATACCTTACGTGAGTAAGGGTCGAATCCCACGGAGATTGTTGGTATGAAGCAAGCTATGGTCACCTTGCAAATCTCAGTTAGGCAGATATAAATTGATAATGGTGTTTTCGAATTTAATATAATAAAATAGGGATAGAAATACTTATGTAATTCATTGGTGAGAATTTTAGATAAGCGAATGGAGATGCCTTCGTTCCTCTGAACCTCTGCTTTCCTGCTATCTTCATCCAATCAGTCTTACTCCTTTCCATGGCTGGCTTTATGCAAGGGCATCACCGTTGTCAGTGGCTACATCCCCTCCTCTCAGTGAAAAATATGCTCACATGCTCTGTCACAGCACGGCTAATCATCTGTCGGTTCTCGATCATGCTGGAATAGGATTCACCCTCCTTTTGCGTCTGTCACTAACGCCTAACAATCGCGAGTTTGAAGCTCGTCACAGTCATTTAATCATTGAATCCTACTCGGAATACCACAGACAAGGTTTAGACTTTCCGGATTCTCTTGAATGCCACCATCATTCTAGCTTACGCCACGAAGATTCTGGTTAGGAGATCTAAGAGATATTCATTCTAGCTTATTTCATGTAGAACAGAAGTGTTTGTCAGGCACGTGTTCATAGGGGAGAATGGTGATGAGCGTCACACATAATCATCACCTTTCATCACGTTCTTGGGTGCAAATGGATATCTTAGAAGCGAAATAAGATGAATTGAATAGAAAGCAGTAGTACTTTGCATTAATCTTTGAGGAACAGCAGAGCTCCACACCTTAATCTATGGAGTGTAGAAACTCTACCGTTAAAAATACATAAGTGAAAGTCCAGGCATGGTCGAGAGGCCAGCCCTCTGATCTAAGAACCAGACGTCCAAAGATGGTTTACACTGATCAAAGATGATCAAAAGATGCCTAATACAATAGTAAAAGGCCCTATTTATAATAAACTAGCTACTAGGGTTTACATGAGTAAGTAATTGATGCATAAATCCACTTCCTGGGCCCACTTGGTGTGTATTTAGGCTGAGCTTGAGTGTTGTACGTGTAGAGGTCCTTCTTGGAGTTGAACTCCAGCTTTTGTGCCAGTTTGGGCGTTCAACTCTGGTTTTGGCTCCTTTTCTGGCGCTAGACGCCAGGTTTGGGTAGAAAGCTGGCGTTGAACGCCAGTTTACGTCGTCTATTCTTGGCCAAAGTATGGACTATTATAAATTGCTGGAAAGCCCTGGATGTCTACTTTTCAACGCAATTGGAAGCGCGCCATTTCGAGTTCTGTAGCTCCAGAAAATCCACTTTGAGTGCAGGGAGGTCAGAATCCAACAGCATCAGCAGTCCTTCTTCAACCTCTTGATCTGATTTCTGCTCAAGTCCCTCAATTTCAGCCAGAAAATACCTGAAATCATAGAAAAACACACAAACTCATAGTAAAGTCCAGAAATGTGAATTTAACATAAAAACTAATGAAAACATCCCTAAAAGTAACTAGATCCTACTAAAAATATACTAAAAACAATGCCAAAAAGCGTATAAATTATCCGCTCATCAGGGAACCAGAATGACCAAGACATCTAATACAATAGTAAAAAGTCCTATTTATACTAAACTAGTTAATAGGGTTTACAGAGATAAGTAAATGATGCAGAAATCCACTTCCGGGGCCCACTTGATGTGTGCTTGGGCTGAGCATTGAGCTTTACACGTGTAGAGACTTCTCTTGGAGTTAAACGCCAGGTTGCAGCCTGTTTGTGGCGTTTAACTCTGGTTTGTAACCTGTTTCTAGCGTTTAACTTCAGAATAGAGCAGCAAGTTGGCGTTTGAACGCTAGTTTGCGTCGTCAAAAATTGGGAAAAGTATGGACTATTATATATTGCTGGAAAGCCCTGGATGTCTACTTTCCAACATAATTGAGAGCGCGTCAATTGGGTTTTTGGATCTCCAGAAAATCCACTTCGAGTGCAGGGAGGTCAGAATCCAACAGCATCTGCAGTCCTTTTTCAGCCTCTGAATCAAATTTTTGCTCAAGTCCCTCAATTTCAGCCAGAAAATACCTGAAATCACAGAAAAATACACAAACTCATAGTAAAGTCCAGAAATGTGAATTTTGCATAAAAACTAATAAAAACATAGTAAAAACTAACTAAATTATACCAAAAACTACTAGAAAACAATGCTAAAAAGCGTATAAATTATCCGCTCATCACAACACCAAACTTAAATTGTTGCTTGTCCCCAAGCAACTGAAAATCAAATAGGATAAAAAGAAGAAAATATACTATAAATTCCAAAATATCAATAAAACTTAGCTCCAATTAGATGAGCGGGACTAGTAGCTTTTTGCCTCTGAACAGTTTTGGCATCTTACTTTATCCTTTTGAAGTTCAGAATGATTGGCTTCTATAGGAACTCAGAATTTAGATAGTGTTATTGATTCTCCTTGTTCAGTATGTTGATTCTTGAACACAGCTACTTTATGAGTCTTGGCCGTGGCCCTAAGCACTTTATTTTCCAGTATTACCACAGGATACATAAATGCCACAGACACATAACTGGGTGAACCTTTTTAGATTGTGACTTAGCTTTGCTAAAGTCCCCAGTTAGAGGTGTCCAGAGTTCTTAAGCACACACTTTTTTTTTTTTGCTTTGGACCACAACTTTAACCGCTCAGTCTCAAGCTTTTCACTTGACACCTTCACGCCACAAGCACATGGTTAGGGACAGCTTCGTTTAGCCGCTTAGGCCAAGATTTTATTCCTTTAGGCCCTCCTATCCATTAATGCTCAAAGCCTTGGATCCTTTTTACCCTTGCCTTTTAGTTTAAAGGGTTACTGGCTTTTTGCTCTTGCCTTTTGGTTTAAAAAGCTTTTGGCTTTTTCTGCTTGATTTTTCTTTTTCTTTCTTTTTTTTTCTTTTATTTTCGCCATTTTTTTGCAAGCCATGTTATTCACTGCTTTTTCTTGCTTCAAGAATCAATTTTATGATTTTTCAGATTATCAATAACATTTCTCCTTTTTCATCATTCTTTCAAGAGCCAACAATTTTAACATTCATAAACAACAAATTCAAAAAATATGCACTGTTCAAGCATTCATTCAGAAAACAAAAAGTATTGCCACCACATCAAAATAATTAAACTAATTTCAAGGATGAATTCGAAATCATGTACTTCTTGTTCTTTTGTGATTAAAAACATTTTTTATTTAAGAAAAGTGATGGATTCATAGGACATTCATAGCTTTAAGGCATAGACACTTAGACACTAATGATCAAATAATGAAAACACAAACATAGATAAACATAAAGCATAGAGAACAAAAACAGAAAAAATAAATAGACAAGGAGATTAAGGAACGGGTCCACCTTAGTGAGGGTGGCGTCTTCCTCCTCTTGAAGAACCAATAGTGCTCTTGAGCTCCTCTATGTCTCTTCCTTGCCTTTGTTGCTCCTCCCTCATAGTTCTTTGGTCTTCTCTAATTTCATGGAGGAGGATGGAATGCTCTTGGTGCTCCACCCTTACTTGTCCCATGTTGGAGCTTAATTCTCCTAAGGAGGTGTTGATTTGTTCCCAATAGTTTTGTGGAGGGAAGTGCATCCCTTGAGGCATTAGTGGTTATGGAAAAACAAAAAGAAAAAACAATGCTTTTTCCACACCAAACTTAAAATGTTTGCTCGTCCTCGAGCAAAAGAAGGAGGAAAGGAGGAGAAGAAGAAGAAATGGAAGAGATTGAGGTGTGTATGAAAAGGTGTGAAGAGGAGAGAAGAAAAGGTGTGGCAGGTGGGGATCCTGTGGGGTCCACAGATCCTGAGGGGTCAAGGACTTATCATCCCTGCCCCATTGAGGCATGCAAAAACGCCCTTAGAGTGCAATCCTGGCGTTTAACGCCAGACTGCTGCTTGTTTCTGGCGTTAAACGCCAGCTTTTCTCCCTTTCTTGGCGTTAAACGCCAACTTGGTGCTTGTTTCTGGTGTTTAACGCCAGTCTGGTGCTTGTTTCTGGCATTAAACGCCAAGCTGTAGCCTGTTTCTGGCGTTTAACGCCAGCTTGATGCTTCTTTCTGGCATTAAACGCCAATCTGATGCTTCTTACTGGCGTTTAAATGCCAGTAAGCTCTTCCTCCAGGGTGAGCTATTTTTAATGCTATTTTTCATTCTGTTTTTGATTTTTCAGTTGTTTTTGTGACTTCACATGATCATCAACCTAAAACATAAAATGGAAAATAAATAGATATAATTAAATAACATTGGGTTGCCTCCCAATAAGCGCTTCTTTAATGTCAATAGTTTGACAGTGAGCCCTCATGGAGCCTCACAGATAATCAGAGCAAGGTTGAGGCCTCTCAACACCAAAATTAGAGCTTGAATGTGGGGGCTTTGTTTGACTCTGTATTGAGAGAAGCTTTTCATGCTTCCTCTCCATTATTACAGAAGGAGAACCTTGAGTATTAAATACAAGGTAGTCCTCATTCAACTGAAGGACCAACTCTCCTCTGTCAACATCAATCACAGCTTTTACTGTGGCTAGGAAGGGTCTTCCAAGGATGATGGATTCATCTCATCCTTCCCAGTCTCTAGGATTATGAAGTCAGCAGGGATGTAATAGGCTTCAACCTTCACTAAGACATCCTTTACAAGTCCATAAGCCTATTTCCTTGAATTGTCTACCATCTCTAGTGAGATTCTTGCAGCTTTCACCTCAAAGATTCCCAGTTTTTCCATTACAAAGAGTGGCATGAGGTTTATCCCTGACCCCAGTTCACACAGAGCCTTCTCAAAGGTCATGGTGCCTATGGTACAAGGTATGAAGAATTTTCTGGGATCTAGTTTCATCTGAGGTAATGTCTGCCTTATTAATGCATTTAGTTCATTGGTGAACAAGGGGGGTTCATCCTCCCAAGTCTCATTACCAAATAACTTGGCATTCAGCTTCATGATTGCTCCTAGATATTTAGCAACTTGCTCTTCAGTGATGTCTTCATCCTCTTCAGGGGAAGAATATTCATCAGAGCTCATGAATGGCAGAAGGAAGTACAATGGAATCTCTATGGTCTCTGTATGAGCCTCAGATTCCTTTGGTTCCTCAAAGGGAAACTCCTTTCTGTCCAGAGGACGTCCCATGAGGCTTTTCTCACTGGGACTCACGTCCTCCTCACTCTCTCCAGGTTCAGCCATGTTGGTAATGGTTATAGCCTTACACTATCTCTTGGGTTCTTCTGTATTGCTTAGGAGAGTACTGGGAGGAATTTCAGTAATCTTCTTACTCATCTGACCCACCTGTGCCTCCAAATTTCTAATGGAGGACCTTGTTTCCTTCATGAAACTTAATGTGGTCTTAGATAGATCAGAGACTATGGTTGCCAGGCCAGAATGGCTCTGTTCAGAATTCTCTGTCTGTTGCTGAGAAGATGATAGAAAAGGCTTGCTATTGCTAAACCTGTTTCTTCTACCATTATTATTGAAGCCTTGTTGAGGCTTCTGTTGGTCCTTCCATGAGAAATTTGGATGATTTCTCCATGAAGGATTATAGGTGTTTCCATAGGGTTCTCCCATGTAATTCACCTCTGCCATTGCAGGGTTCTCAGGATCATAAGTTTCTTCTTCAGAAGATTATTCTTTAGTACTGTTGGATGCAGCTTGCAATCCATTCAAACTCTGAGAAATCATATTGACTTGCTGAGTCAATATTTTGTTCTGAGCCAATATGGCATTTGGAGTATCAATTTCAAGAACTCCCTTCTTTTGAGGCGTCCCATTGTTCACAAGATTCCTCTCAAAGGTGTACATGAACTGGTTATTTGTAACCATTTCAATGTGTTTCTGAGCTTCTGCAAGGGTTTTCAGATGAAGAGATCCTCCTGCAGAATGGTCCAATGACATTTTTTACAACTCAGATAGACCATCATAGAATATACATATGATGCTCCATTCTGGAAGCATGTCAGTAGGACACCTTTTGATTAGTTGCTTATATCTTTCCCAAGCTTCATAGAGGGATTCTCCTTCCTTCTGTCTGAAGGTTTGGATTTCCACTCTAAGCTTGCTCATCTTTTGAGGTGGAAAGAATTTGGCCAGAAAAGTACTGACCAGCTTATCCCAAGAGTTCAGGCTATCCTTAGGTTGTGAATCCAACCATGTTCTAGCTCTGTCTCTTACAACAAAAGGGAAAAGTATAAGCCTGTAGACCTCGGGCTCAACCCCATGAGTCTTAACAGTGTTACAGATTTGTAAGAACTCAGCTAAAAACTGATGAGGGTCTTTCAATGGAAGTCCATGATACTTACAATTCTGCTGCATTAGAGAAACTAATTGAGGCTTGAGCTCAAAGTTGTTTGCTCCAATTGTAGGAATAAAGATGTTCCTTCCACAGAAGTGAGAAGAGGGTGCAATAAAGTCACCAAGCATCTTCCTTGCATCTCCACCATTGTTATTGGGTTCGGCCATGTTTCCTTCTTTTTCAAAAATTTCTGTCAGGTCCTCTCCAGAGGGTTGTGCTTTAGCTTCTCTTAGTTTCCTCTTAAGAGTCCATTCAGGTTCAGGATCAGCTTCAATAAGGATGTCTTTATCCCTGTTCCTGCTCATATGAAAAAGAAGAGAACAGAAAAGAAGAGGAATCATTTATGTCACAGTATAGAGATTCCTTTATGTGAATAGTGATGCGTGAGCATCTTGTCTATCTTTTTCTAGTGAATTTGCATCTAATTTGTTGAGTTTAATTAAGAATTAATTATATTTTAGCCACTATGGATGCTATTTTGAGTTTTGTGCAAAATTATTTATTTTAGGTAGCATTCGGATGGATTTGATGAAGTTTCTGCAGAGAAAGAGAAGAACCCAAGGAGATGACCAGCGAATACCGACGCGGACGCATGGCTCACGCGACCGCGCGGAATGGAGAAAATCACAATGATGCGATCGCGTACCTGACGCGAACGCGTGGACTGGAATCTGCACAAATGACGCAAACGCGTGGACGACGCGGACGCGTCACATGAGCAATCTGCAGAATTGACAGAAAATGCTGGGGGCAATTTCTACGCTGTTCTGACCCAGTTTCTAGCCCAGAAAACACAGATTAGAAGCTGCAGAATGGACAATTCAAGTGGTCCCCACCCATCAGCTGAAGACTTGTTAATTAATTCAAATTTAAATTCAAATTTTAATTCTAGGAAAAGATATTATTTTAATTTTAAATTTAGAAGATAGATTTTAGATTATTAGGATTAGTTATAAAAGGGATCCCAATAGGGTGATTCAAAAACAACATTCCACAACATTATTCCATACAAATTTACATTCCATATTTCATGAGTAACTAATCCTCCATTGTTAAGGTTAGGAGCTCTGTCTATTGTATGGATTGATACTATTATTTTTCTATTTTAATTCATGTTTTGATTTATATTTAAGAATTGTTTTCGTTCTTTATTTTATGAATTTGGGTGGAACGGAAGTATGACCCTCTTTCTAAATGCGTTCTTGTATAACTTGGAAAAGCTCTTTACTTGAACAATAGCTTGAAAACATATTCTCCTAAATTTCTAATTTATCTGGATTTAATAGGATACGTGACATATAATCCTTTTATATTTGGGTAATTAGGATTTCTGTGGCATATAACTAGAATTGAACTTCACTCCCTAATTGGAATTAATTGACCAAAGAATTGGCTGTTGATGAATTTTAGAGGAGACTAGAAAGGTCTAAGGAATTAGGGTCTAGTCACATATAGTTGCCATAAATTAGATCTTACATGATTAAAATAAAATAATAAGAAAAGTCAATCTAGAAAATAGATAACTCTGAAACCTTAACTGTTTCTTCATATTTTATTCCTCACCTATTCACCTGCCTGTCTTCAAACTCTTCTTTATTGTTTAATGTTTTTGAACTCTCAATTACTCTTTTCTGTTTGTCTAACTAAGCCTATCAAATACTATTGTTGCTTAATCCATCAATCCTCGTGGGATCGACCCTTACTCACGTAAGGTATTATTTGGTACGACCTGGTGCACTTGCCGGTAAGTTAGTGGGTTATAAATACCGCACCAAGTTTTTGGCGCTGTTGCCGGGATTGATTGTAATTAACAACTATTCGTTGTTTGATTGCTTAGATTAGATAATTTCTTTTTATTATTAATTTTTATTTTTCATTTTTTTACGTTACTTTTTTTTTCTTTTTTTCCGTTTACATTATTTTTTCCCTTTTCTTTTTCGTTTACCCCCTCCCCTTTATACCGTAACCTTTTTTTATTTTATTTTTATTATTTGAAAAAAAAATAAATAATAATAATAAATTATTTAAATAAATAAAATAGCACTAAAATTTATTTTTTTTTCTGAATTTAAGTTTGGTGTTACCCGGTTGATTTTATTTTAATTTTCCTGTTTATTTTTCCTTTTAAATTTTCGAATTTTTTTTGTATTTTTATTTTATTATTTTACACAGGTTACCTCACAGGGACTTCTCTGCACTCTGACGTAGAGAGTCCCATTTTTTCTTGTTTTCTGCTTGTGTATGCGCAGGAACAGAGACAAAGAACATCTCTTAGACTTTGATCCTGAACCTAAATGAACTTTTAGGCGACGTCTACAACAAGCAAGACTTTGCAAGACTGCAGAATCCACTATGGCAAATAATAACGCTAATGCCAATGAAGTAAATCCGAATGCGGATGATCAACAGAGGAGAGTGCTTGGATCTTATTCTGCTCCTTCTGCAGATCTTTATGGAAAGAGCATTGTGGTGCCTCCTATAACTACAAACAACTTTGAGTTGAAGCCACAATTGATCACCCTGGTGCAACAAAATTGCCAGTATCATGGTCTTACTCATGAAGATCCAAATCAATTTATATCTGATTTTTCTGCAGATATGTGATACTATTAAGACAAATGGAGTGAACCCAGAGGTGTACAAACTCATGCTTTTCCCGTTTGCTCTGAGGGATAAAGCAAAGCTATGGCTAGATTCACAACCAAAGGAGAGTCTGAATACTTGGGACAAGGTTGTTACAGAGTTTTTCACTAAATTTTCCCACCAAAGAAGCTGACTAAGCTTAGGTTGGAGGTTCAGACCTTCAGACAGAAGGAGGGTGAAACTCTTTATGAAGCTTGGGAGAGATACAAGCTACTGACTAGGCAATGCCCTCCAGACATGTTCTCCAAATGGACCCAACTAGATATCTTTTATGAAGGCTTGGGTGAGATGTCCAAGATGAGCTTAGATACTTCAGCAGGTGGTTCATTGCACAAGAAGAAGATACCAGAGGAGACTATTGAGCTGATTGAATTGGTTGCAAGCAACCAATATTTATACTCATCTAACAGGAATCCTGTGAACTCTGAGACCATTCAGAAGAGAGGCGTGTTGGAAGTAGAAGCTGTTAATGCTCTTCTTGCTCAAAACAAGCTTATGTCTCAGCAGATAAATCTACTTACTCAACAGATGGGTGGCATGCAAGTCTCAGCTATCAACACTCAAAATCCACCCTAAGATACCTCCTATGATATGACAAGTAACTTTATACAAAATGATAATTATGATTATGCTCAACCCTTTTCTGAACAGGTGAATTACATGGGGAGTGGTCTTAGAAATCCCAACAATGATCCATATTCTAAGACATACAATCAGGGGTGGAGGAATCACCCAAATTTTGGGTGGAGAGATCAACTTCAGAGACCTCAGAACTTCAACAATAGTTCTCAAGGCGGTTTTCAACAGAACAACTATAATAACCGCCAATTTCAGTCTCAGCAGCAACAACCACCTCAGCAGGCAAATTCTAAATCCCAAGAAGACTCTAAATGGGAGATGATGAGTTTCATACAAGAAACCAGAGCCTCCATTAGAAACTTGGAGGTGCAAATGGGTCAAATAAGCAAGCAATTACCTGAAAGGTCTTCAAATACATTCCCTGGTGATACAGTGGTGAACCCAAGAGAAGATTGCAAGGCTATTCAATTGAGAAGTGGTAAGGTAGCTGGTTCTGAGACCAAGGTTAATGAAGATCTAGTTGAAAAGGAAACTCCAGAAGAGAAGAAGGAAGAAGTAGAGCACGCCCCTCCTAAGCGTGCAGACAACCCGTTTCCTGACTCTCTTGACACTTATCCCACCTTACATAAGGCCCCTGAATACAAGCCAAAAATGCCATATCCTCAGAGGCTTCAGAAGGCGTCCAAAGAAAAGTAATTCTCTAAATTTTTAGATGTCTTCAAGAAGCTACAGATCAACATTCCTTTTGCAGAGGCTCTGGAGCAAATGCCTCTCTACGCTAAATTTATGAAAGAGTTGTTGACCCATAAGAGGAATTGGAAGGAGCAAGAAACCGTGGTGTTAACCAAGGAATGTAGTACTATTATTCAACACACCCTTCCTGAGAAGATGCCAGACCCAGGAAGCTTTGTCATTTCTTGCACCATTGGAGAAGTTGGCATTCAGAGAGCTTTATGTGATCTTGGAGCTAGCATCAACCTCATGCCACTTTCAGTGATGAAAAAGCTTCAAATTGATTTTGTTATATTAGACAATAGTACTTTGCATTAATTCATGAGGAACAGCAGAGCTCCACACCTTAATCTATGGGGTGTAGAAACTCCACCGTTGAAAATACATAAATGAAAATAGTGTTCATTGGCTTCGTCCCCAGAGGGGGAACTAGAATGACCAAGACGTCTAATACAATAGTAAAAAGTCCTATTTATACTAAACTAGTTACTAGGGTTTATAGAGATAAGTAAATGATGCAGAAATCCACTTCCGGGCCCACTTGGTGTGTGCTTGGGCTGAGCATTGAGCTTTACACGTGTAGAGACTTCTCTTGGAGTTAAACGCCAGGTTGCAGCCTGTTTGTGGCGTTTAACTCCGGTTTGTAACCTGTTTCTGGTGTTTAACTTCAGAATAGGGCAGCAAGTTGGCGTTTGAACGCCAGTTTGTGTCGTCAAAACTTGGGCAAAGTATGGACTATTATATATTGCTGGAAATTCCTGGATGTCTACTTTCCAACGCAATTAAGAGCGCATCAATTGAGTTTCTCTAGCTCCAGAAAATCCACTTCGAGTGCAGGGAGGTCAGAATCCAACAGCATCTGCAGTCCTTTTTCAGCCTCTGAATCAGATTTTTGTTCAAGTCCCTCAATTTCAGCCAGAAAATACCTGAAATCACAGAAAAACACACAAACTCATAGTAAAGTCCAGAAATATAAATTTTGCATAAAAACTAATAAAAAATAGTAAAAACTAACTAAATTATACCAAAAAATACTAGAAAATAATGCCAAAAAGCGTATAAATTATCCGCTCATCAGCTCACCACCATATCTTTGATTATCTCATTTTCTTTTCGTTCTTTCTTTCTTTCTTTTCTTTCTTATCATTCTACAATATAAATTATCTTCGCATTATTCCCTCGTCTTTCCCTAAGTGTCGTAAGGAAAATAATTATATAGTATTTTAATTAGGTACGCATTTTCTAAAGCTTTTAAGATCACTCTGTTTACTCTTCTCTAACTTATAATATTATTAATAATATCTCTACTAATTAATATTCGTAATAAAATATTAACAATAATATAAATAGAATAATTTAAAAGTAAATATATATATATATATATATATATATATATATATTCTTAAAACTTAGTTTATAAAACCTTATTTTTAAACTTTTATTAATTACTTTCTAAATCATAAACTTTTTAATATTCTATTTTTAACCTTAATACTTTATAAAATTATATTTGGAACCTTCATTTATTTTTATATTTATAAAAATAACCTTGAACTTTTATAAAATACCCATTTTTACTCTCCGTACTTTATTTATTACTCAAAATACCCAAAAACTTATATAATTACAAATTGTACCTCAATTTTTATATACTAATACAATGTTACCCTTCAAAAATAAGGTTTAAATATTAATCTTCTTTTTATATCAAAACCGAAACCCTTAGCCCTTCTCTATCAAAACATTACTTGTACCATGTATTTTCGAGTTCTTCGATTACCTCGTAACTTTTAATTTATCTCTCGGCCATCAAACCTTACCAAATTTATCTCAAAATACCATATCACAACAGTTTCAAAACAATTAAAATAACCACAGCTGAGCTGTTCCTCATAGCCAAACCAACAAATCACAAGCAACAACAATAATTTAACATAAACTCATTCAAACTCAAACAATAATCAACCAAATCAACAATCACTTATGAAATTCACGTTTATTATTATAAAATTACCGAACCCTACATCCGTACGAAATCAAAATAATAGAAACTCCGGATAAGCTTTTTGATCGAGCTTATGAAGAAAAAAACGTTAGAAATTGCCTGTACTTTCTAAAATTCTAAGTGGCCAAACTCAAAAAGAAGGGGAGTTACATCACCGTCAACTTCTACCAAACAAAAATGATTCCAACATATAGAGGATGAGGATACGAACACTTTTATCGGATTGGATTTTTTATTGAAATTAAGATTCACAAAAAAAAATAAAGTCGAAAGGTCGAAGAAGCTTCGGTTTCTCTCTTTCTCTCTCGATCAATTCTCTTTCTTTTTTTTCCTCAAGTTTAATTCGGTGATAAAGTAAAGAGCATGATGATTATTAAATGGAAGGAACTATGTGTCATGTTAATATATATATATATATATATATACTTACAAGCCACGTTGCTTTCTTCGTTTTTTGTTTCCCATAATGGCTTCGGCCAACTTGTTCCTCCCTTTCTTTCTTATTTTTTTTAACTTTAATAATAATAATAATAATAATTAATTTAATTTTATCTATCAAAATATTTTTTGATAAATAATTTAAACTTAATAAAATAAGTCATAATTAAATTAAATTTAAATAATTATAAAATTTTATTTAATTATTGTTTGTTAAATAATAATTTCTTAAAAATAAAATCTCAATATAATATAATAACTCATAAATAACTAATTTTTTAATTTTTTAAAAATTCGATATGTTATAAAAAGTATAGACTATTATATATCGTTGAAAAGTTCTGGAAGTTAGCTTTTCAATACCATTAGAACCGTGTCAATTGGACCTCTATAGTTCAAGTTATGTTGATTGGAGTGCAAGGAGGTCAAGCTTGACAGCATCATCCATTTTCTTCCTTTTCTTCTACACGAATTCTGTTAAATCTGTCTAAATGCTACTTGAAATTAATCAAATTGCACACAATTCAAAGCAGCATTCATAGTGGCTCAAAATACTTAAATCTTGATTAAACTTAAAAAATTCGAATAAAAATTCACTAGAAAAAGATTGGAAAGATGCTCCCGCATCAGATGTCGTACTCAGAGTCCCTAACCAAAGGTCAGCATTGTGTCAAGACCCGTTTGTTAACTACACTTTACGATTCTGGTGCATTGCATTCATATATTTCTCTAACTGTTATACGTAAGTTGAGACGAGATAAGGAAACTCAACACACTTGAGGACTAGAAAATAACATAAGGACCGATTACTCGCACCTGTATACAGATAAAAGAAATTTTGAAGGCAAATTTTTTTTTAGAGAAGTAGAATGTAACAACTATAATTTTTGCACTAACGCAAATTTTTCTTAAAATAATACTTTAAAGTGATTAATTTTATTTTGACGAATCGACTTCGAACCTCGAAGTAAAATAAATGGTAATATAATTTTATTATTATGTTATTTATTTATTTTACTTGCTCTAATTATAATGGAGCCTAGATAATAAAATTAATATTATTATAATATTAATTTTATAATATTATATATATATATATATATATATATATATATATATATATATATATATATAAATAACGTGACACCTATTCCTTTCTTTCATTAAGCATATCATTATCTTTCATTTCCTTCCTTTCACCACTGAGCCAAAAGAAAGGAAAATAAGAGAAAGAAAAGCTTCCTTCCCCGATTTGTTCTAATTCAAAATTCTAATAAAAAATCGAATCCGATAAAAAAATTCGTATCCTACTCCCACTACAAGAATATGGCCGATTAGCTATCACAAAAAGAGTCATAAAATCATCGCTAATCTGATGCAAAATATAATTTGTGATGGATTAGGTACCGCCTAACAACTAATGCTTTCCTCGCTAATTACAAATCGCAGATCAGTGAGACAAACACAACAGTCGCTAATCCATCGGAAAGTTTTTTAGCTACCGATTAGATAGTCGCAAATCAATCACTAAAGTAAAATCTAATTCCATAGAAGAAATGGACTAAACGGGGCTAATTAGCGACAAACTCTACTATAGCAGACTCATCGCTAAATGCAAGCTAACTTCGTAGACAAATTAGAAAGATTAGTTGACGTTAATTAGTGAGAAATTTTTCCAAACTTAACTCGTCGCAAGTTGTCCGCTAATATGGTCGCAAATCTATTACATTTTATAGCAAATCTATAGCTAATCTTTGAAAATCCTTAATCAAATTTGTAGAAATTTTGTTGCTAAACCAAAGCTATTCGAAATGATAAAGTAGAGTTATGAAATAGTCGCTAATTTGTTAGGAAATAATATATAGTCAATTAGTTGCAATTGTATCGCAAAATGTCATCGCAAATTTCTTTTAAAATAGTAACAAATCGATAGGTATCTCACAAATATTTCAGTCGCAATAGAGTCTTTAATTTGCCACCATCATCAATAACGAGTATGTCGCTATATTAAAATAAACCTCATATTTTTTTTATTTTAGTCATTGAACTAAAAAAATTATATCACATACAGAATAAATGAGTTTATCAAAATTATATATGTTTAAAAAACTTCAAACCATGTTTCAAGAATTATATAATGAAGCTTAACCTGATAATAACCAAGTCTTTGGACTTGATCAAATGCCTACTCTATCTTTTTAATAGCTCTCAATAACATGACTTAATTAGTAAACTAACAAAGAAAAAAGCTCACTTATAATATAATGTAAAAGTAAGTATTCACTCACTTTTTTAGAGATGTTTCAATCTGGCTACACAAATGTGTTCCTACTTCTATAAAATTCATTATACATTACACATATAAGTTCCTCATTGCACATTGAAAATAAAAAAATGAAAAATACAAACAACACCTAAGACTTAGCATATCAATTGCACAAAGAACATGTCCACCAATTTCACCTTCAGTTTCACCAATATTGTCATTTATACTGGGATCAAACTGCAAAATATCACAGAAAAATAACATCGGTAAATAATAGCACATCAGTTAATCAAAATAAAAAATAGAATAATAATAAACTAAATGAAAAAAATAGTAGCTATCAGAACAGTAATGAAGATTAAAAAAAATTAAAATCAAGAACAAAAAATAATAGAACCAATAAATTAAAATAAAAATTAACAAATTCAAAACAAAATAACAGTAAAAGCAGCCAACAGTGAAGAACAACAAATTAAAAATTAACAAATAAAAAGTTAGCAACAACGAAGAACAACAAATTAAGAACAAAAAATCAAGAACAAACAAACAATAGCAAGAATCCAAGAACAACAAATAAATAGTAGTAAAGAACAACAAACTATAGCAAGAACAGAGAAAATCAAGAATAAAACAAAATCAATTGTCTTGAATTAATTAATTAATTGATTGATTAATCAATAAAGACCCAATAATCAGGCTAAAGTCAAAATCAAATGAAATCACTATACCCCTAATAATAATCAAGCTAAGTAAGGTAAAAAAAAGTAGCTAATTTAATTTCCATTTGAAATTACAAATCTTGCTACATTGCAGGCAAGTAGAACTTCTGGAGTCTGCTTTGTCTCTAGAGTCATCTTAGCGAGATTAAGGAATAGCTCTGCAGGTTCAACCTAGGATAACTTACTTATTTTCTTAGGTTTTCTATTGCCAATGAAACATTAAATATAAGAGCACAACAAGAACAACTTACTTTATAACCAGGATGCTTATCCAATTTAAGGAGAGCATAATAGCCTCAAAACTCTTTTTCGGTAGGCTCAAGTGATCCTTTCTTTCTGTGATCATCATACATCTGAAACAATTCAACCGAAGTTATGTTCATATGTTCAATATTGAAGTGAGCATCAAAATCCGCAAAAAATCCTTCTCCTTTTGTGTATTCACATAATTCATGCATTGCAATGATGTGTAATTGGATCTAAAACCACAAAAATCAATAGCCTCATGAGTTTTAAACTTTTAACCATCACTAGATATTGTTCTTACAAACATCACCACGCAGATGCAGGTTCTTGATAAAAGGCATCAGAACCTTTAGAAAATTATTTTACCAACAAATAAATATGAAACTACTGTATCAGTAAGTAGCTACACTATATATTTGTATTGAGTCTTAATCAATATAGCATATAAGGAACTTGCAGAAAAAATAGATATTGTTTCCACTTCAATAAAAGAACAATCAGGTTTTATTATACTTTTGTTAAAAAAAAGTACAATTTGTTCAAGCATAGAATAGCCCCTAGATAGAAAATATGCTGCATTCTCGGGTTCATTCTAATTGCTCTCATCCTATTCTACAAGAATTTATATGCACTAAGAAACCTCTCAATATAGGGCTGATCTAGCAGAAAAAGTAAATAATCAATTGTCTTCTGCATTATGGGCATTGGTAGAATCAAGCTTGCTTCCCTCTCTATTGTCATAGTATATTGCCATAAAACATGATAAGTGTTACTAATGAGAAGTGATAATAGTATTTATGAAAAAAAAAGTATAGTTTACTATTAGTAATATGACAATCACCTTAACTGCAAGAAGTCTATTGGTTATATTTCTATCCCCATCCAAGATTTCATACTGGTCAAGATCCCCTTTCCGTTCACGCTCTCATTATTCAGACTCTAAAATACAGAAATCTCAAGTAAGGAAATTGAATTTGTGTCAAGCATACCTGCAGTACATGCAGAATTCACAGAACCAGCCAAATAAATAAATAAAACCAATTTGAATTGAATCATCTGATTGTTGTGATTTCTTTGTATTTTACAGAACATTGACAACCAATCTGAAAATACAAACCTTCCATAACCACCAAATCCCCAGCTGCACAAATGGATACTCTTAAGTTATAACTTATTTTACAGAGCTAAGATACTGAACTAAGAAAGTAAAGAATTACTCACAAGTAGACAAAGCCATTCTTATCCATCGCGATTAAACATTCAAAAAGAAATAATGAGTAGATGAAAGAAAAGATTAAATAATTGAGATCAAGAATGAAAAAAACAAGCACTTGTGTGATTTGTCCCACATGCCACTTTGACAATTATTTTTCAAGACAGAGAAGCAACTGCCCGAGGATGTGGCTGTGGTACATACACCAATTTCATACAGCTATCCTTGAAATTATACTGCAAGCAAATGCAAAATATGTGAAGCTTTCTGTTCTTTGTTGCACCTTTCGTGTAAACATTTACTAGCATAACACAATAAAATAGGGCAGAGCCATAACACGAACAATTAAAACACAATAAAAAATTACGCAACAGCAACAATAAACTTTTCCAAAGATTAACAAGAATTATCAAAATTTCAGGCTTTGAGGACAATTTTAGTCTCAATTTTTTTCAGCACAGCACAATACAATAGCAGTGAGCAGAGCTAATCATTCAAAGCAAGAACACAGAACAATACAAAGAACAAAAACAGGACTAAAATGAGTAGATCATTAAAACAAGAATACTCAGAATAATTTTTCAAAAAGAAATTATCTAACGGCCACAAATTTTTAAATTAGAGAACTACAAATTATCAAAACTGCAAGAACAAATTAGAAAGAACAGAACCAAGAATCCTAAACTAAAAATCATAATAGCAAAATAAAAATAGAACTAAATATTAGAACAGAACTAAGAACAATAACCAGATCCAAAAAAATTAGAACAAAGAATTTACTTGAGAGGCATCCCTATTCTAGATGCAGAGGAATGCTACTGTACTGATGGCAGCACGAATGACGATGGACGACATTTTTGAAGTGTGACTGACGGGCGACGAGCGACAGATGACGGCAGCTTCACCTGCGATGGAAGGAAGGGAGAGGCTGTGAGAGCGAGGGAGGGAAAGGGAGAAGTTGCGATGCGAGGGAGGGAAACAACGACTGTGACTTGGAAAGGGGGGAGGGAGGGAGAGGACCGCACCGAGGTGCTGTCCGCAAGGCTCTGTTCGGCGAGTTGGCGACGGTGATATGGACGGTAAAGGAAGACACTGCTGGGAGGAAGGGGATCAGCGGTTGGGGCTTGGGGATTGGGGATTGGGGATTGATGTTTCTTCATTAGAGAGAGACTGTGAGGGTAACAGCCCAGACCACCCGCTAGCACGATATTGTCCTCTTTGGCATACAAGGCCTTACGGTTTTGCCTTTGAATATAGGGATGATAGCCGAAGCCCCCCACACTCACTCGACAAAACGCATCATGCTAGGGAGAGGTATCCACACCCTAATAAGGCATGCTTCATTCCCCTCCCCAACCGATGTAGGACCTTATAATCCACCCCCTTAAGAGAGCCCAGCACCTTCGCTGGTACAACGATCCGGGCACCGACTCTGATACCATCTATAATAGCCCAGACCACCTGCTAGCACGATATTGTCTGCTTTGGCACACAAGGCTTCACGGTTTTGCCTTTGACGATAGGGATGATAGCTGAAGCCCCCCACACTCACTCGTCAAAACGCGTCATGCTAGGGAGAGGTATCCACACCCTTATAAGGCATGCTTCGTTCCCCTCTCCAACCGATGTGGGACTTTACAATTGGTATCAGAGCCGGAGCCTAGATCGATGTACCAACAAGGGCGCTGGGCTCCCTTAAGGGGGTGGATTGTAAGGTCCCACATCGGTTGGAGAGGGGAACAAAGCATGCCTTATAAGGGTGTAGATACCTCTTCCTAGCATGACGCATTTTGACGAGTGAGTGTGGGGGGGCTTCGGCTATCATCCCTATTGTCAAACACAAAACTGTGAGGCCTTGTGTGCCAAAGCAGACAATATCGTGCTAGCGGGTGGTCTAGGCTGTTACAGATGGTATCAGAGCCGGAGCCCAGATCGATGTGCCAGCGAGGGCACTGGGCTCCCTTAGGGGGGTGGATTGTAAGGTCCCACATTGGTTGGAGAGGGGAACGAAGCATGCCTTATAAGGGTGTGGATACCTCTCCCTAGCATGACGCATTTTGACGAGTGAGTGTGGGGGCTTTGGCTATCATCCCTATCATCAAAGGCAAAACCGTGAGACCTTGTGTGTCAAAGCGGACAATATCGTGCTAGCGGGTGGTCTGCGTGTTACAGTGAGAGACTAAGAGTGGGCTGCTAGTTGCTAGGTTTAGGTTATTTCCGTTATTTAGTGTTTGGGCCTTTGGGTATTGGCCTTTTAGGGGTTTTTTAAGTGATCGGTTCGGTTCGGTTCGGTTAGGGTTTTTAGTGTCAAAATCGAAGACCGAACCGAACCGCAAAAAAAAGCAATGTGATTTGTTTGGTTTTTTCTATTTTTGATTTGTTCGGTTTTCGATTTTTTTGGTTCAATTGATCGGTTTTGTTCGGTCTGGATCGATTTTGAACACCCCTAGTGGCTATAATGATAAAAGGAAATTATTGTAGGGATAATAAAATTTTTAATTTTTAATTTAAAGCACTGAAAAGAGAGCTTAATCAGCTTATACACAATTTTTTATTTGAAGTAATGGATAGGTCGCTTATTCGTGCATTTTTAATTTTAAAATTATACGTGTTTTAAATTAATATAACTTGTTTTATTTTTTGAGTTACTATTTTTTTATTTTTAAATTTTTATTTTGATTTTTTAAAAAAAATTTATAAGATAGATAAAAATTTTTTAATAAACATAAAAAATCTTAATTCGTTATTTTTTTGTTGATCGAGCTAAGACTATAGTTATTAGAATGGAACCAGTAATTAACCCGATCAAATTACTGAATCACTGGGTTAGTGTGGTTCAACTGGTAGATTATTGGTCGAACTGTTTAACCCAGTAATAATTTAATAAATATATAAAATTATAATAAAATCAAAATTTAAATATTAAAAGTAAAAATTAAATGATAATAATATTTTATATTATTTAAATTTGATTTAATTAAATTATATGTAAATTATGATATAATCAATACTTTTATATAATACATAAAATAATGAGAAAATATAATAAAAAATCAACTAGTGGCACATATAAAATAATATGGTATATATAAATTAAAAGAATTACATCTATTGAAGATTCACTTGTCACAGTGAGATGGGGGCTTTTACTCACTCTCAGGTTCAAGGATTGAACCTTAAAAAGCCACTTTTTGAAGGGGATTCAAATAGATGCTTTTACAGTGATCCACACCCTACTAGTATATGTGTGGAGTCTGCGGATCAAGGAGGAAGTGTGGGTCAACTGCCTAAACCGAGTCCGGTTTGCAACAAAACTGTCCGATTTCAATTTTTGACCGCCATTGATTGAGTTAATTGCAAGTTCGATCTTAATAATGAACCGAACCGGATAGGTCATCAATTCACTGTTTTCCTAGTCGAATCAATCGGTCCGATTTCGGTTCTAATAACTATAGCAAAGTCGTTTAGACTTGCATTTTTTACGAGTTCGATTTTAGAGTCAAATATCCATCTTTTACTCACTCTTAGGTTCAAGGATCGAACCTTAGAGACGCCACTTTTGAAGGGGATTCAAATAGATGCTCCTACAATGATCCATACCCCACTGGTCTACGTGTGGAGCATGCGGGTCAAGGAGGAAGTGCGGGTCATCAACTACCTAAACTGAGTCCAGTTCATGACAAAGTCATCTGATTTTTAACTATTTGACCGCTATTGACCGAGTCAATTGTAGGTCTGGTCTTAATAATGAACCGAACCGTATATGACATCGGTTCACTGGTTTTCTGGTCGAACTGGCCGGTCGGTCCGGTTCTGATAACTATCACTAAGTTGTTTAGACTTGCATCTTTACTAGTTTGATTTTAGAGTTAAATATCCATCTATTTAAGTGAAATAAACGAGCTAGTTCGATAGATTTGGCTAATTTTGACAATCCTAATTAATTCAAGAGCTAGCTCAAATTAATCTTTATTGAATAAATTTCAAAATGATTATAATTAATAATAAAACTTGTACGATCATATAAAAAAAAATTCTGAAATATAATAATTTAATTATCTTATTTATTATATATTTTTCTAGTATATTTTGGGGTAAAATACTTAAATAAACCAAATGCATGCAACTATTACCAAAATCATCCAAGCCAAGAAATGGTATGTGAATATCCCAAAGGTATTTTATATATAAATCAAATTAGGAAAAGGGAAAGGGAAGTGGATCTAGGAGGGAAAGGGAAGAAAGAAGATTATAATGTTAATGATGTTTAGGTATATGAATGCATATGCAGAGACAAGAAAGTAAATATGTAGTTAGATGCGGCGGAAGTCCGCACGCATATGAAAGTTAGTATGAAGTTAGATGTGGCGGTAGTCCGCACACATATGCAGATGTAAAAAGCTTAAATGAAGAACACGAAATTGAAGAACTGGAAAATATTTATTGAATTGGATTGAATAAAACTTGAAGAAAGAAAACTTGAAGAAAGAATGAGTAAAAGGCTTACTAAAGATTCTCAGAGCCTCTCTCTCTAACTTCTATCTCTAATATTGTGTTTCAAAAAACTCTGCCTTAGAATGTTGCTGAGGTTTCCTTTTATAGACCTAGATTCTACTGTTTCTACAGTACAGGTTACGTTAACCGGTACTATTTCTACAGTACAAGTTGGTACAATTTTATTTTTTGGACTCTTGATATTACATAATTTTGGAATACTTCTCTAATCTTCTCCCAAATTAATTCCGAAGCAATCATCTTCGTTTTGATTATAATCACTTGAGGATTCTGAAGGAGTAGGGTCATCTTTATATGTTTTGTCTTCTTCTATCATCTGCATGATCTGCTGGAGATGTTTTGCTAATGTTTCTTTTGATTGGGCCCCTGCTAGGGCTGCAGCAATTTGGGATTTCTGATTGAGAAATATTGACTCTTCACGATCAAATGGCTTGGCAAACTTGGGGTGTTCGCTGAACCATTTTTGACCTTTGTCCGGATGAGCCATGGTTGCATCAAAATGAGACCACCATTTAACATAGGCATTTCTTTGAAGCATTGGTGGTGCCTTTGGGTGCTCCTGTTTGCCATACCTGTATTGCCATGAGAATACCCAGGCCAGTGAGAATGTAAAGAAAAATTGAAGATCCGCAGGGATGCTTGTTTCCTGTTGGTCAATTTTTTTGGTGAAAACTTGAAACCCCTCATCGGCAGGTGGGGACAGGATCTCTGGTAACGGGCCAAAATAATCCCACCATTGGGTGAACCAGTTTGGAAAATGATAATTGGTATTTTTCTTGAAGTAAATAAGTCAGGAATGTCTATTCTGATTATTTTGTAACGAAAATACTCTTGTCCAGGCGTCCACATAATCCCAGTAAGAATATCCTATTGGGTCAAAAGGTTGGGAAAATTTCTTAGCATTATTTGGGTTTTTGCCAAATTGAGTAGGGGTGAGTACTTTTAGAATTTGAATGGTTGAATGGGTGACGTTGGCGGTGTCTTTGGGATCTCTGTAGTGTTTGACTGAAACTGAATCTGAATCCACTAATATGAATTCATAAAACTGTCTGGTTTTGTTTATGGCTGTTGGTCTAAAATGGAATCCTTGTGGAAAGACTTTAGGAATTACCTTAAAAGGTGATTTTTCCTAGAATTCAGGTTCCATTAAAAGGATAGATGAAAATTTGCTTTTTGAAATGTATGTGGATTGTTGTTTTAGTTGGGTGTTTAGAGGTTGGGTTTGAATTGATTAGGGTAATTTTGTTTAGGTAATTGCTTTACCTTTTAGGTCATTACATATGGTTTTATGGGCTGCTACTTGTGACAAAAGTTTGGTTAAGTCTATTTCATCATCATCTTAGTTGTCACATATATTAGCCCAGGATATTTTGTGAAGTTTTGAAAGGCCTGCATCCTGTAAGGCTAACAATGTTTGGATTGGGAGAGCATAATCTGCCTTTGTTAGTTTTACTGTTTGGGTGCTTGGAGGTTGAGTAGATGACTCAACTATATTTTTTGTGATCCGAGTAGATGACTCAGTTGGCTCTTGGGTTATTGGGGTAGGTTGTTGGGTAGATAACTCAATTGGGGTGCTTGACTCTGATTTTTTAGTTGGCCCTGGTAGGGCCAGTCGGATTCCTTTTCCTCTTACAGAGGCTACTGTTGCCCTTTTAAGCATGTGGTAGTGATGAGCATATAATTTATACCCTTTTTGGCATTATTTTTTGGTAGTTTTTAGTATATTTTAGTTCATTTTTATTATATTTTTATTAGTTTTTATTCAAAAATCACATTTCTGGACTCTACTATGAGTTTGTGTATTTTTTTTTTTGTAATTTCAGGTATTTTCTGGCTGAAATTGAGGGACTTGAGCAAAAATCTAATTTAGAGGCTGAGAAAGGACAACAGATGCTGTTGGATTCTGACCCTCCTGCACTCGAAATAGATTTTCTGGAGCTACAGAAGCCCAATTAGTGCGCTCTTAATTGTGTTGGAAAGTAGACATCTTGGGCTTTCCAGAAATATATAATTGTCCATACTTTGCTAGAGATTTGATGGCCCTGGCATTAAAAGCCAGCCAAAATCTTTGAACTGACACCTTTCTTGGCATTAAACGCCCATTTTGGCAACCAGGGTGGCGTTTAACGCCTACTTTAGGCATATTCATGTGAAAGCTTGAAAGCTCAGCCCAAACACTCACCAAGTGGGTCCCAGAAGTGGATTTTCTGCACTATCTGCACTTAGTTACTCATTTTCTGTAAACCTAAGTTACTAGTTAGTATAAAAACTATTTTTAGAGATTCATTTTGCAACTCATGACATTTTTTATTTCATATTGTATCTTCTATGGCATGAGTCTCTAAACCCCAGAGCTGGGGGTGAGGAGCTCTGCTGTGTTTCAATGGATTAATGCAGTTACTATTGTTTTCTATTCAATCACGCTTGATTCTATTCTAAGATACTCACTTGTACATCAATCTGGAGAAGATGATGATCCGTGACACTCATTATTATTCTCACATTTATGAACGTGTGTCTGACAACCATTCCTTTTCTATCTGAGCTCAACGTAGTCATTGGGCGACAGCTTGAGTGCGTATCTCTTGGGTCTCTGATCCACGGACCGAGTCTGTGAGATTAGAACCTTCATGGTATAGGCTAGAACCAATTGGCAGCATTCCTGGGATCCGGAAAGTCTAAACCTTGTCTGTGGTATTCCGAGTAGGATCTGAGAGGGGATGACTGTGACGAGCTTCAAACTCACAAATGTTGGGCGCAGTGACAGTATGCAAAAGGATAGAGAGATTCTATTCCGATGCTAGTGAAAACCGACAGATGATTAGTCGTGCGGTAGCTGTACCTGGTATTTTTCATCCGAAACGAGAAATCCGACAGCTGATTAGCCGTGCAGAGACCGTGCCTGGTATTTTTCATCCGAGAGGATCATACAGCTTGCCATTGAAGGAAGCCATGCGTGTTCGGAGAAGAAGACAGTAGAAAAGCAAAGATTCAGATGACAGAGCATCTCCAGAACCTCAGCCTGTTCCTCATTACTGAATCACAAGTACCATTTATTTCATGTTATTTACCTTTCATAAACAAAACCATTTTTATCGTTAATATCCTGACTAAGATTTACAAGATAACCATAGCTTGCTTCAAGCCGGCAATCTCCGTGGGATCGACCCTTACTCACGTAAGGTATTACTTGGACGACTCAGTGTACTTGCTGGTTAGTTGTGCGGAGTTGTGAAAAGTGTGATCACAATTTCGTGCACCAAGTTTTTGGCGCCGTTGCCGGGGATTGTTCGAGTTTGGACAACTAACGGTTTATTTTGTTGCTTAGATTAGGAAAAAATCATCTTTTTGGTTTAGAGTCACTAATAATTGAGTCTTCTGTTTGAGTTTAGTTTCAAGTTTTAAGTTTGGTGTCAATTGCATGCTTTTATTTTTCTTTCAATTTTTCGAATTATATGTTCTTAGTTCTTCTTGATCTTCAAGTTGTTCTTGTTTATTTTCCTTGTTTGATCTTTAGTTTTTTTTATTTTGTGTCTTTCCTTGTTTTTCTTGTGCATTTTCGAATTATTAGTGTCGAAAGTATAAAAATTTTTAAGTTTGGTGTCTTTTGTGTTTTTATTATCTTAAAAATTTTCCAAAATTTGTTCTTGGTGTTCATCTTGACATTCAAGGTTGTCTTGTTTATTTTCTTTGTGTTGATCTAAAAATTCTAATTTTGGTGTCATTTTATTATTTTTCTCTTTTCTCATTAAATTCAAAAAAATATCTTTTCCTTTAATTACTCATCATTTTCGAATTACCCAAGTTGACTTAGTCAAAATTTTAAAATTTAGTTGTTTCTTGTTAGTCAAGTTAAAATTTCAATTTTAAAATTTATCTTTTTTAAATCTTTTTCAATTTTCTTTTTTTTTTATTTTTCGAAAATCCTTTATAAAATTTTTCAAAATCTTTTTTCTTTTCTTATTCATAATTTTCGAATTACTTGTCTTATTTAATTATTTTGATTGAAAAATTTTAAGTTTGGTGTTTCCTTGTTAAGAAAGTTTCAATCTTTAAAATTTTAAAATCGTATCTTTTTCAAATCTTTTCTTTTATTTATTTATTTTTACAAGTATCTTTAATTTTTAAGACATATCTTTTTTAAAACTCCCTAACCACTCTCTCTCTTGAATTTTTCGAAAATCATATCCAAAATTTTTCAAATCTTTTTTATTAATTAATCATTTTAGTATTCGAATTTTTTTATTTTATTTTTTTCTTTTAGTTTTCGAAATTTATATTCTAGTTTCCAATTATTTTATTTTATCCTATTTTAATTCGGTTTATCCTAATTAAATTAAAAAAAAATAAAAATATATTTTATTTGTAATTCACATCATCTCCCTTTCTCCATCATGGACCTAAGTGAAAATGAATAATCCAAAAGGACTCTGAGGTCATATGCTAACCCCACTACTGCTGCATATGGGAGTAGTATCTGTATACCCCCCATAAGAGCCAGCAATTTTGAGCTAAACCCTCATCTCATTATCATGGTGCAGCAAAATTGCCCATATTCCGGTCTTCCACAGGAAGAACCTACTGAGTTTCTGGCACAGTTCTTACAAATTGCTGACACAGTACGTGATAAGGAAGTAGATCAGGATGTCTACAGATTATTACTGTTTCCATTTGTTGTAAAAGATCAAGCTAAGAGGTGATTAAATAACCAACCCACAGCAAGCATAAGAACATGGAAACAGTTATCAGACAAATTCCTGAATCAGTATTTCCCTCCAAAAAGGATGACACAGCTAAGGCTGGACATCCAAGGCTTTCATTAAGAGGATAATGAATCCCTTTATAATGCTTGGGAGAGGTACAGAGGGATGCTAAGAAAATGCCCCTCTGAAATATTTTCAGAGTGGGTGCAGTTGGACATCTTTTACTATGGGCTTACAGAAAAGGCCCAAATATCTCTAGACCACTCAGCTGGTGGATCTATACATATGAGAAATACAATTGAAGAGGCTCAAGAGCTCATTGATATAGTTACTAGAAATCAATATCTATACTTAAGTAGTGGGTCCTCTATGAAAGAAGAAGCTAAAGCAGTATCCACATAACTTAGTCCTCAAGAACAAGTTGCAGAACTCAATCCGCAATTGCTTATTATAACAAAATAGTTCGCAGAATTTAAAGAGATGCTCCAAGACACTAAAAATGCTAACCAGAATATGGAAGCACAATTGGATCAGACAAGACAGCAGCTATCTAAACAGATAGCAGAAGAATGCCAAGTTGTTCAATTAAGGAGCAAAAAGACATTGAATGTCTCAACTCAAAGCAACAGAAAGCCAAAAAAGGAACAACTGACAGAGGATGACCAACCCACTGCCCAAAATCCCTCTGAGGACAGTAAGAGCCGAGAGAGGAATGATTTTGGCGTTCAAACGCTAGAAAAGGGTAAACAAGTGGCGTTAAACGCCCAAAGGATAGCCAATTCTGGTGTTCAAACGCCAGAAAAGGGTGGAAACCTGGCGTTAAACTCGCAAAAAGCACCCGATTTTGGCGTTCAAACGCCAATAAGGGATCAGACACCTGCAAGTGCTGATAACAACCCCCTTAAGCAGGCTTCTCCAACCCCTTCTGTTGGAAATAAACCTGCAGCAACTAAGGTTGAAGAATATAAAGCCAAGATGCCTTATCCTTAGAACCTCTGCCAAGCAGAACAGGATAAATAATTTGCCCGCTTTGCAGACTATCTCAGGACTCTTAAAATAAAGATTCCGTTTGAAGAGGTGATGACAAGTCATCTTAGCCTAGTTTTACTAGTCTTTTTCTTTATTTTTATTAGGTTTCATGCACTTTCTTGCATTGTAAGTAAGTAATTTGGAATGGAATTGCATGATTTCTTTGAATCAATCAACCACTATTTAATTGATACTAAATCATGAAGTTTAAGCTAAATTTGATTGATATTTGAATGATTTATAAACCTTGTGAATTTGGTGATACTTTGATTAGTTGTTTTGATTAATTGTAGGTGAAGAAAAGAAGAAAATAAGAAAGCGTGGCCTAAGAAGCGTGACCCAAGGAGGAGGAGAGTGTGGCAAAGAAAACAATAAAGCATGGCATAGGCATAGAGCTTTCTTCAGGAGCGGAGCACTCTCTCAAGAAAGCACATACTATGAGCCAAGAAAGCAAGACATGATGCTATGCTCCCCTTGAGAGCGGAGCACACTTTTGAACCAAGAAACAAAGGAAAGAAGAATGATGCTCCACTCCCCTTGAGAGCATTATCGGGCTTCACTCAAGAATAAATCCAAGGAAATAGTTTGCCAATGCTTACTCCAAGGATCGAACCCGTGAGCAAGGGGGAGTGGGGAGCGCTACTCACAAGGGAAAATGAGCCAAACTTGGCCAAAATGCCACCTCCAAGGATCGAACACAGCACCTTAAGGAAGCAAGGAGCAAGGCGCTACAAGAAACCAAGGAAATTTGCACCAAAAAGCTATCCCCAAAGTCTCGAACTTGGGACTTCTCCAAAGCAAAGGGAGAGCTACGCTCTCCACAAGAGCAGAGTGCTACTCCTTGGTGCAACACGCACAACTTGACACGGCCAGAAGACTTGGAGCGCGCATCATGACACGGCCAGGAGACTTGGAGCGCACAAGACACACACAAACTACAATGCTCCACTCCCCACAAGAGCGGAGCACTATCCTGATTGCCCCAAAGCCTTGGCATGCAACAAAGGGATCCAGCTCAAGCCTCAATGCTCTGCTCCCCACAAGAGCAGAGCATCCTCCTGGGAGCAACACTCTTGGGCTAAATAATGGACCAAAATTCAAATTTAATTCAATTCTTCACCAAATTAAAAAGCTCACCCAAATTCTAAAATCCAAGAATGGAAAGTGTATAAATAGAAGCTAGTTTGATTTAGAGGAAAACCTTTTGAACTTTTTACTTGTCACTTAAGAATTTTTACTTTCTTTTAGAATTTTACTTTGTAATTTTGAGATCTGAGTTTCTTTTGGAGAATTGGGAAGGAGAATTGATCTTTCTTCTTTCTTGTTCTTACCTTTGCATTCTCTACTTCTTGCTTTGGATCTTGGGTGAAGAATTGAAGAAATTCTGTTTCAATCTCACATTGAGATCTCTTGTTAATCTTTCTGCATAATTTTAGAAACTTTGATTAACATTTCAAATTCTTTTTACTGCTTTCACTCTTCTACTTCTTCTGCAGCTTACTTTTACATTTCTTTTGCAATTGTTCTTGTTGGATCAAGGAAGGATTTGAGATCTAGACTTGTTTTCTAGTCTCTTCTACTCCTGAGATCTTTAATTTCCCTTTTAATTTCTGCAATTGAGCTACATTCACTTTTTGTTTTAACTCTTCAAGCATTTTTACTTTTCTGTTTGAGATCTACTTCAATCTAATTCATCTTTTGCTCTTCTGTTTGTTGTAATTCACTTGTGATTGTTTAATTTCTGCAAATCTCAGTTCCCGATTCCTTCTATAATTCAAGCAATTTATATTTCTTACACTTTAAAATTCAGTTATTTACATTTCTTGCAATTTAAGTTTCTGCAATTTAATTTACTTGTTCTTTAAGATTCAGCACTTTTACTTTCTGTTCTCTTTAATTTACTGCAATTCTTCCCTCTCCCTTTACATTTCATGCCATTTAGCTTCTGTCAATTACAAACCACTCAAATCAACACTTGATTCGCTTGACTAAATCAACCACTGAACTAAAATTGCTCAATTCTTCAATCCCTGTGGGATCGACCTCACTCATGTGAGTTATTATTACTTGATGCGACCCGGTACACTTGCCGGTTAGTATTTGTGTGTTTGGAAATTTGTTTTTCCACAAAAACACCCATCAAGTTTTTGGCACTGTTGCTGGGGATTGATTAGATTGACAATGATTAAGTGAAGTGGAGATCTAGATTAAGCACTTTTTCCTTTCTGTTCCTTTAATTTTTAGCTAACACACTAACTGTTTGAATTTTTGCTTAAGCTTACTAAAATTTCATTCTAGCGATGGATTGAAGTATTACTGTCCTTCTGTTTTGTGTGATTTTTATGTGTGGTTTGCATTTCAGGGACAAGAGGAGCTATACCCACCTTTTGTGAACAAGACGAAAGAACCCTCAGGAGATTAAGAAGAGCTGAAAGAGGGAAAAATATTATTAGAGAAGAGGATTCAGAAGAAGAGTTCCAAGATATGGAGGAACACTCAACAAACCCAACAAATTCACCAGGAGGAGCAGCCAATAACAACAACAATCCACCACAGAGAAGAGTTTTGGCTTCCTACACATTTGCAAATCCTAGACATTGTGGGAGTAGCATTCTTACCCCAAATGTTAATGCAAATAACTTTGAACTAAAGCCACAACTCATCACTTGGTTCAAAACAATTGCTCCTATGGAGGAGGACCACTGGAAGACCCAAACCAACACTTATCCACCTTTCTGAGGATTTGTGATACTGTCAAAACCAATGGTGTACATCCTGACATCTACCAGTTGTTGTTGTTTCCATTTTCTCTTAGAGACAAAGCTACTCAATGGTTGGAATCCTTCCCAAAAGACAACATCAACAATTGGGATGATCTAGTGAGCAAGTTCCTTGCCAAGTTTTACCCACCTCAAAGAGTTATTAGATTGAAGACTGAAGTACAGAAATTCACACAAATGGATGCTGAACCTTTGTATGAGGCATGGGAATGATACAAGGCTCTAATCAGGAAATGTCCTCCTGAAATATTCAATGAGTGGGACAGATTGCAGAATTTTTATGAAGGCTTGACATTGAAATCTCAAGAGGCTTTGGATCATTCAGCAGGAGGCTCTGTGCAACTCATGAAAACTGCAGAGGAGGCCCAAAATCTCATTGACATGGTAGCTAACAACCAGTATTTCTTTGCTCACCAAAGGCAACGCCAACCATCACAGAGGAAAGAAGTGATGGAGTTGGAAGTAGTGGACTCAATCTTAGCTCAAAACAAAATGATGCAGCAGCAAATTCAACAATAATTTGAGCAAATGGCCAAAAGGATTGATAGCCTCCAAGTTGCAGCAGCCAACACAAGCCAACCATCATCCACATGGGGAACAAATGAAGAAACTCAAGAGGATCAACAGCAAGAACAAGTCCAGTATATGCACAATCAAAATTCTGGGACAAATGAGGTTTATGGTGACACTTACAACCCTTCATGGAAGAACCACCCCAACCTCAGATGGGGAGACAATCACAATCAACCTCAACAACCATGGCAAAGAAACTGAAACCAAAACAGTTGGAAAAACACTAACCACAACAACCAGCAAACCAACAACCAAAACACATACAGAAAACCACAAAACACTTACCCCAACTCTAACCATCATCCATCCAATAACCAAACCACCAACCAAAATACTTACCCTCAACCCTCAACACCCCACAACCAACCAATCTCACAAGACTCTCAGAGGATCACCAACTTGGAGCTCTTAATGGATAAAATGATGAAACACCAAGAGATGACAACAAAGAACCAGGAAGCCTCTATGAAGAATATGGAGAGACAGATTGGACAGCTTTCCAAGCAAATTGCTATTGAGAGACCTTTGAGCTCACTCCCAAGTGACACCATTCCTAATCCAAATGAGGAATGCAAAGCTATACAACTAAGGAGTGGAAAAATCTTGGTGAAAAATGAAGAAGCAACTAAGAAGCCAAAGGAAAATGATGAGAAACAGGGTGAAAGAGGGGAAGCCAAGGATGAGGATGTGACAGCAAGCAAGTATATTCCAGAAGAGTTCAAGGAAAAGGATAAGCAGCCACAAAATTCAAGAAAAGGGAAGGAAGCAATTGAAGAGCCAACTAAGGATCACATGCAGGGAGTGAATTTCACACCTCCATTGCCATATCCTCAAAGGTTCAACAAGGAGACTGAGGACCAACACTTTCCAAAATTTCTTGAAATCTTCAAGAAATTGGAGATCAACATACCCTTGGCTAAGGCACTTGAGCAAATGCCCCTATATGCCAAGTTTTTGAAGGAAATTATTAACAAGAAGAGAAGCTGGCAAGAGAAGGAGACTATTATGCTCACTGAAGAATGTAGCGCTGTAATTCAAAGGGGTATTCCACCAAAGCTCAAAGATGCAGGGAGTTTTGTGGTCTCATGCACCATAGGCAAGATGACATTAGAAAACGCCCTATGCAATTTTGGTGCCAGCATCAATTTGATGCCCCTCTCAATGATGAGAAAGCTTGCTATAGAAGAAATCAAACCTACTAGGATGTCACTAGTGATGGCCGATCGATCAATCAAGACACCCAATGGAATTGTGGAAAATTTACTAGTGAAGGTTGGAGAGTTCATCTTCCCGGCAGACTTTGTAATCTTGGACACAGAAGGGGAAGGAAATAACTCAATCATCTTGGGAAGACCATTTCTAGCTACAGCAAGAACCACTATTGACGTGGAGAAGGGAGAAATGACCTTCAGGGTGCATAATGAACAAATGGTAATCAATGTGTTCAAATCAATGCAACATCCCTCTGAGCAAGAAAATTACACGAAGGTGGATGCAATAGAAGGCTTGGTAGAAGAAATGTTTGAGGACAACTATCAAGAACATCAGGAAGAACAAGGAGAGGAAGTGGTAGGAATATCCATTGAAAACAAGGAAGGGAAAAAGCCAAAACAGGAGTTGAAGCCTCTCCCTCCTCACCTCAAATACGTGTTTCTTGGGGAAGCAGAAGCCTTGCCAGTAATCATAAACTCTTCCTTGAACACGGAAGAGGAAACAAAGTTGATTGAAGTCTTAAAAGCTCACAAAACAGTCTTGGGTTGGACAATTGAGGACATCAAAGGCATCAGCCCTGTCATCTGTATGCATAAAATTTTATTAGAGAAGGAGTCAAAGCCTGTGGTTCAACCTCAAAGAAGACTCAACCCAACCATGAAAGAGGTGGTTCAAAAAGAAGTGATGAAGCTATGGAATGCTGGGATAATCTTCCCAATCTCGGACAGTTCATGGGTGAGTCCGGTTCAAGTTGTACCAAAAAAAGGAGGAATGACAGTCATCACCAATGAGAAGAATGAGTTGATCCCCACTAGGACAGTGACTGGGTGGAGAATGTGCATAGACTACAGGAGACTCAATGATGCTACAAGAAAAGATCACTTTTCTCTGCCCTTCATTGATCAAATGTTGGAAAGATTAGCAGGCCATGCCTATTACTGCTTCCTGGATGGGTACTCTGGGTACAATCAAATAGTGGTGGATCCCAAGGATTAAGAGAAGACTTCCTTCACATGCCCATTTGGAGTTTTTGCTTACAGAAGGATGCCCTTTGGGCTATGCAATGCCCTAGCCACTTTTCAAAGGTGTATGCTTTCCATTTTTTCTGATATAGTGGAAAAGTTTTTAGAAGTCTTCATGGATGATTTTTCTGTCTTTGGCAATTCATTTAACACTTGTTTTGAAAAGATGCCAAGAAACTAATTTGGTGTTGAATTGGGAGAAGTGCCACTTCATGGTTCCAGAAGGAATAGTTCTTGGGCAAAAAGTGTCATGTAAAGGTATAGAAGTTGATAAAGCTAAAATAGAAACTATTGAAAAACTTCCTATACCTGTTAATGTGAAAGCAGTGAGGAGTTTTCTTGGGCATGCTGGCTTTTACAGGAGGTTCATCAAAGATTTTTCAAAAATAGCAAAACCACTGAGCAATCTACTAATGATTGATACCCCCTTTATCTTTGATGATAACTGTAAACATGCCTTTGAAACTCTAAAGAGAAAACTCATTACAGCACCAATTATCACACCCCCTGATTGGAACTTACCTTTTGAACTTATGTGTGATGCAAGTAACCTTGCTATTGGTGCTGTACTGGGGCAAAAGAAAGACAAGTTGCACCATATCATATATTATGCCAGCAAGGTGTTAAATAAAACACAGAAAAATTATACCACCACTGAGAAAGAACTTCTAGCAATTGTATATGCATTTGATAAGTTTAGGCAATACTTAATTGGCTCAAAGGTTATAGTATACACTGACCATCCTGCTCTCAAGTATTTAATGTCTAAACAAGATTCAAAACCAAGGCTTATTAGGTGGGTGTTGTTGCTACAAAAGTTTGATATTGAAGTGAGAGATAGAAAGGGGAGTGAAAATTAAGTAGCTGATCACTTATCAAGAGTGCCACAAGAAGCCAAGCAAGATGAACTACATCAAGTAAATGAGACTTTCCCTGATGAGCACCTTTTCCAAGTTCAACAGACACCTTGGTTTGCTGACATAGCAAATTACAAAGTAGGAAGGAAAATACCTCAAGAATTCTCCAAGCAACAAGTGAAGAAGCTACTCAATGAAGCAAGGAAGTTCTTGTGGGACGAACATTTTCTATTTAAGAGATGCTCTGATGGAGTGATTAGGAGGTGTGTCCCTAAAAATGAAATGAAGGACATATTATGGCATTGTCATGGTTCAGCATACGGTGGACACTTTGGACCAGAAAGAACAGCTGCAAAGGTACTACAGAGTGGCTTTGATGAGCGGATAATTTATACGCTTTTTGGCATTATTTTTAGTATGTTTTTAGTATGATTTAGTTCGTTTTTATTATATTTTTATTAGTTTTTAAATAAAAATCATATTTCTGGACTTTACTATGAGTTTATGTGTTTTCTGTAATTTCAGGTATTTTCTGGCTGAAATTGAGGGAGCTGAGCAAAAATCTGATTCAGGCTAAAAAAGGACTACAGATGCTGTTGGATTCTGACCTCCCTGCACTCGAAATGAATTTTCTGGAGCTACAAGACTCCAAATTACGCGCTCTCAATTGCGTTGGAAATTAGACATCCAGGGCTTTCCAGAAATATATAATAGTCCATACTTTGCTCAGGTATAGACGATGTAAACTGGCATTCAACGCCAGTTCCATGTTGCAGTCTGGCGTTAAACGCTAGAAACAAGTTACAAGTTGGAGTTAAACGCCCAAAACAGGTTACAACCTGGCGTTTAACTCCAGAAACAGCCTAGGCACGTGTAAAGCTTAAGTCTCAGCCCCAGCACACACCAAGTGGGCCCCAGAAGTGGATTTCTGCACTATCTATCTTAGTTTACTCATTTTCTGTAAACCTAGGTTACTAGTTTAGTATTTAAACAACTTTTAGAGATTTATTTTTTACCTCATGACATTTTAGATCTGAACTTTGTACTCTTTGACGGCATGAGTCTCTAAACTCCATTGTTGGGGGTGAGGAGCTCTGCTGTGTTTCGATGAATTAATGCAACTATTTCTGTTTTCTATTCAAACACGCTTGTTTCTATCTAAGATGTTCATTCGCACTTCAATATGACGGATGTGATGATCCGTGACACTCATCACCATCCTCAACTTATGAACGCCTGCCAGACAACCACCTCCGTTCTACCTTCGATTGAATGAATATCTCTTGGATTCCTTAATCAGAATCTTCATGGTATAAGCTAGAATCCATTGGCAGCATTCTTGAGAATCCGGAAAGTCTAAACCTTGTCTGTGGTATTCCGAGTAGGATTCAGGGATTGAATGACAGTGACGAGCTTCAAACTCACAAGGGTTGGGCGTAGTGACAGACGCAAAAGGATCAATGGATCCTATTCCAGCATGAGTGAGAACCGACAGATGATTAGCCGGGCGGTGACAGCGCACCTGGACCTTTTTCACTGAGAGGACGGATGGTAGCCATTGACAACGGTGATCCACCAACACACAGCTTGCCATAGGAGGAACCTTGCGTGCGTGAAGAAGAAGATAGGGAGAAAGCAGAAATTCAGAAGACAAAGCATCTCCAAAACTCCAACATATTCTCTATTACTGCAGAACAAGTATTTATTTCATGCTCTTTTATTTTTCGCAATTCAAACTGATAAATATAATTGATATCCTGACTAAGAGTTACAAGATAACCATAGATTGCTTCAAACCAATAATCTCCGTGGGATTCGACCCTTACTCACGTAAGGTATTACTTGGACGACCCAGTGCACTTGCTGGTTAGTTGTGCGAATTTGTGAGAAATAGTAATATTGACATTGACATACACAATTTCGTGCACCAAGTTTTTGGCGCCGTTGCCGGGGATTATTCGAGTTTGAACAATTGACGGTTCATTTTGTTGCTTAGATTAGGAAAAATTTTTCTTTTTGGTTTAGAGTCTTTTATTATTGTTTTTGGTTGAAATTTCTTTTTTTTAATCCTTATTTTCTCTTTTTAAAATTTTTCGAAAATTTTATAAACTGATAATTGAGTTTTTCTGTTTTAGTTTAGTTTCATGTTTTAAGTTTGGTGTCAATTGCATGTTTTTATTTTCTTTTAAATTTTCAAAATTGTGTTCATTATTCTTTCTTAATCTTCAAGTTGTTCTTGTTTATTTCCTTGTTTGATCTTTAGTTTTTCTTGTTTTGTGATTTTTCTTGTTTTTCTTGTGCATTTTCGAATTATTAGCATCTAAAAAAAGGATTTATTTATACCTTGTTAAAACACTTTAAATTTATAGCTCAATCGGCTAGAGCGTGGTGCTTATGTTCTTGGTAATTGGCTATCCTCTTTTTAAAAACTTTTTCAAAAATAATTTTTCTTTGAATAAATCTTGTGCCAAACTTTAAGTTTGGTGTTTTCTTGTTGATTTTTCTTTAGTTTTCGAAAGTTTTATTTTGGTTTTCCAAAAATTTTAAGTTTGGTGTTCTATCTTCATGTTCTTGTTGTTCTTGTGAGTCTTCAAAGTGTTCTTGAGTCTTCCTTGTGTTTTGATCTTAAAATTTTTAAGTTTGGTGTTTCTTGGTGTTTCCCTCCAAAATTTTCGAAAATAAGGAGTATTAGATCTAAAAATTTTAAGTTTTGTGTCTTTTTATTGTTTTTCTCTTTCCTCATTGAATTCAAAAATATCTTTTTCCTTTATTTTAATTGATTTTTCGAATTTTCCTTTTAAAAATTCAGATTTTATTTAAAAAAATTTTTATTTTATCTTATCTTAGTTTTAAAATTTCAAAATTCCAATCTTTTTCAAAAAAAATCATATCTTTTTCAACATCTTATCTTATCTTATTTCAAATTTCAAATTTCAAATTTCAAATTTCAATTTTCAAATTTCAAATTTCAAATTTCAAATTTCAAATTTCAAATTTCAAAATTAATTTTCAAATTTAAAATTTAAATTTCAACATTTTTTAATTTAAATTCCTTATCTTCTCTTACCTAGCTTATCTTATCTTTTCTAATCTCAAATCTTAAAATCAAATCTTTTTCATATCTTTTATTTTATTTTATTTTATTTTATTTTCTTACAAGTATCTTTAACTTTAAGACATATCTTTTTCAAAACTTCCTAACCAATTTCTCTCTCTTCATTTTTTTTGAAAATCCTCACCCACATTTTTTTTAAATCTTTTTAATTAATTTAGTTTTCAATTTTCTTTTATTTCTTTTTCTTCTAATTTTCGAAAATATAGTAAATTTTTCAGTTATTTTATTTTATTTTAATTTCGGTTTTCAAAAAAAAAAATATTTGCAATCCACATCATCTCCCTTTCTCCATCATGGACCTAAGTGGAAATGAACAGTTCAGAAGGACTCTGGGGTCATATGCTAACCCTACTACTGCTTCATATGGGAGCAGTATCTGTATACCCTCCATTGGAGTCAGTAGCTTTGAGTTGAATCCTCAGCTCATTATCATGGTGCAGCAAAGTTGCCAGTATTCCGGTCTTCCACAGGAAGAACCTACAGAGTTTCTGGCACAATTTTTACAAATTGCTGACACAGTACATGATAAGGAAGTAGATCAGGATGTCTACAGATTATTACTGTTTCCATTTGCTATAAAAGACCAAGCTAAGAGGTGGTTAAATAACCAACCTAAGGCTAGCATAAGGACATGGAAACAGCTGTCAGAAAAATTCCTGAATCAATACTTCCCTCCAAAACGGATGACACAGCTAAGGCTGGACATCCAAGACTTTAAACAAGGAGATAATGAATCTCTTTATGATGCCTGGGAGAGATACAGAGAGATGCTATGAAAATGCCCCTCTGAAATGTTTTCAGAATGGGTGCAGTTAGACATCTTCTATTATGGGCTTACAGAGAGAGCTCAAATTTCTCTAGATCACTCAGCTAGTGGATCTATACATATGAGAAAGACAATTGAAGAGGCTCAAGAGCTTATTGATACAGTTGCCAGAAATCAGCATCTGTATCTAAATAGTGAATCTTCCATGAAAGAAGAGGCTAAAACAGTAACTGCTGAACTCAGTCCTGCAGAACAAATTACTGAATTCAATCAGCAATTAGACTTTCTAACAAAACAGCTGGCCGAATTCAAGGAGATACTACAAGACACAAGAATGGCTAATATAAATATGGAGGTACAGTTGAAGCAAACAGAACAACAGTTATCAAAACAAATAACAGAAGAGTGCCAAGCAGTTCAATTAAGAAGTGAGAAAACATTAAATACCTCACTTCAAGGTAGCAGGAAGCTAAGAAATGAACAAACTGTTATTCAAAATCCATCTGAGGACAGTTAGAGCCCAGAGAGGAATAACTCTGGCATTCAAACGCCAGAAACAAGCAAGGAGTTGGCGTCAAACGCCCAATGGAAGCTCAGTTTTGGCGTTCAAACGCCAGGAACAAGTAAGGAGTTGGCGTCCAACGCCATTCCAGCTTCTAACCCTGGCATTCAAATGCCAGTGAGGGATCAGACACACACAAGTGCTAATAACAACCCCTCTAAAAAGGCTTCTCCAACCACCTTTGTAGGAAATAAACCTGCAGCAACTAAGGTTGAGGAATATAAAGCCAAGATACCTTATCCTCAAAAACTCCGCCAAGAGGAGCAGGATAAGCAATTTGCTCGCTTTGCAGATTATCTCAGGACTCTTGAAATAAAGATTCCATTTGCAGAGGCACTTGAGCAAATACCTTCTTATGCCAAGTTCATGAAGGAGATCTTGAGACATAAGAAGGATTGGAGAGAAACTGAAAGAGTTCTCCTCACTGAAGAATGCAGTGTAGTAATTCTGAAAAGCTTTCCAGAAAAGCTTAAAGATCATGGAAGCTTTCTAATACCATGCATACTAGAGGGTAATTGCACCAAGACAGCTTTATGTGATCTTGGGGCAAGCATCAACCTAATACCTGCATCCACTATCAGAAAGCTTGGTTTAACTGAAGAAGTTAAACCAACCCGGATATGTCTCCAACTTGCTGATGGCTCCATTAAATACCCATCAGGCGTGATTGAGGACATGATTGTCAGGGTTGGGCCATTCGCCTTTCCCACTGACTTTGTAGTGCTGGAAATGGAGGAGCACAAAAGTGCTACTCTCATTCTAGGAAGACCTTTCCTAGCAACTGGACGAACTCTCATTGATGTCCAAAAGGGGGAAGTAACCCTGAGAGTCAATGAGGATGAGTTTAAGTTGAATGCTATCAAAGCCATGCAGCATTGGTGCACGAAATTACAATCACACTTTTGCAACTCCGCACAACTAACCAGCAAGTGCACTGGGTCGTCCAAGTAATACCTTACGTGAGTAAGGGTCGATCCCACGGAGATTGTCGGCTTGAAGCAAGCTATGGTTATCTTGTAACTCTTAGTCAGGATATCAATAATTCTCAGATTTAGTTGTAAAAAGTAAAAAAACATGAAATAAATACTTGTTGTGCAGTAATGAAGAACAGGTTGAGGCTTTGGAGATGCTTTGTCTTCTGAACCTCTGCTTTCCTACTGTCTTCTTCTTCATGCACGCAAGACTCCTTCCATGGCAAGCTTTATGTTGGGCATCACCGTTGTCAATGGCTACATCCCGTCCTCTCAGTGAAAATGTTCCAAATGCGCTGTCACCGCACGGCTAATCATCTGTCGGTTCTCGATCATGTCGGAATAGGATTCATTGATCCTTTTGCGTCTGTCACTACGCCCAACACTCGCGAGTTTGAAGCTCGTCACAGTCATCCCTTCCCATATCCTACTCAGAATACCACAGACAAGGATTAGACATTCCGGATCTCAGGAATGACCGCCAATGATTCTAGCTTATACAACGAAGACTCTGATTTGAATCATGAGGCTAAGAGATATGCATTCAATCTAAGGTAGAACAGAAGTGGTTGTCAGTCACGCATTCATAGGTGAGAATAATGATGAGTGTCACGAATCATCACATTCATCAAGTTGAAGTGCGAATGAATATCTTAGAATGGAAGCAAGCGTAATAGAATGGAAAACAGTAGTAATTGCATTAATTCATGAAGAACAACAGAGCTCCTCATCCCCAACAATGTGGTTTAGAGACTCATGCCGTAGAGAACACAACAAGAAACGTGTAAAGTGTCATGAGGTACAATATGAATCACTGAAAGTAGTATTTATAGTAAACTAGTGACCTAGGGTTACAGAAAATGAGTAAGCTAGGGTGTTTATTGTAAAATTCTACTTCCGGGGCCCACTTGGTGTGTGCTTGGGCTGAGTATTGAAGCTTTCATGTGTAGAGACATTTCTTAGAGTTAAACACCAGCTTTTATGCCAATTTGGGCGTTTAACTCCAGCTTTTGTGCCAGTTCTGGAGTTAAACGCTAGAATTCTTGAGCTGTCTTGGAACGCCTGTTTGGGCCATCAAATCTTGGGCAAAGTATGGACTATTATATATTGATGGAAAGCCCAGGATGTCTACCTTCCAACGCAATTGAGAGCGTGCCAATTGGGCTTCTGTAGCTCCAGAAAATCCACTTCGAGTGCAGGGAGGTCAGAATCCAACAGCATCTGTAGTTCTTTTTCAGCCTCTGAATAAGATTTTTGCTCAGGTCCCTCAATTTCAGCTAGAAAATACCTGAAATCACAAAAAAACACAAAAACTCATAGTAAAGCCCAAAAAAGTGATTTTTATTTAAAAACTAATAAAAACATAATAAAAACTAACTAAAATATACTAAAAACATACTAAAAACAATGCCAAAAAGCGTATAAATTATCCGCTCATCACAACACCAAACATAAATTGATGCTTGTCCCCAAGCAACTAAAAATCAAATAGGATAAAAAGAAGAGAATATACAATGAATTCCAAAAACATATATGAAGATTAGTATTAATTAGATGAGCGGGGCTTTTAGCATTTTGCCTCTGAACAGTTTTGGCATCTCACTTTATCCTTTGAAGTTCAGAATGATTGGCTTCTATAGGAACTCAGAATCCAGATAGTGTTATTGATTCTCCTAGTTAAGTATGTTGATTCTTGAACACAGTTACTTTATGAGTCTTGGCCGTGACCCTAAGCACTTTGTTTTCCAGTATTACCACCGGATACATAAATGCCACAGACACATAACTGGGTGAACCTTTTCAAATTGTGACTCAGCTTTGCTAAAGTCCCCAATTAGAGGTGTCCAGAGCTCTTAAGCACACTCTTTTTTTTTGCTTTGGAACTTTAACCGCTTAGTCTCAAGTTTTCACTTGACACCTTCACGCCACAAGCACATGGTTAGGGACAGCTTGGTTTAGCCGCTTAGGCCAGGATTTTATTCCTTTAGGCCCTCCTATCCACTGATGCTCAAAGCCTTGGATCCTTTTTATCACCCTTGCCTTTTGGTTTAAAGGGGTATTGGTTTTTTCTGCTTGCTTTTCTCTTTTTTTTTTTCCGCATATATTTTATTTTATTTTATTTTATTTTATTTTTTTCATGCAAGCTTTCTATTCACTGGTTTTTCTTGCTTCAAGAATCAATTTTATGATCTTTCAGATCATCAAATAACATTTCTCCTTTTTCTTTCATTCTTTCAAGAGCCAACAATTTTAACATTCATAAACAATCAAATTCAAAAACATGCACTGTTCAAGCATTCATTCAGAGAACAAGAGTATTGCCACCACATCAAAATAATTAAACTGTTTTAAAATTCGAAATTCATGTACTTCTTTTTCTTTTTAAGTTAAAAACACTTTTATTTAAGAAAGGTGATGGATTCATAGGATATTCATAGCTTTAAGACATAAACTCTAATTTTATTAATTATGGAATAAAAATAAGACTCAAAGATAAATATAAGAGCAGACCCATAATAATAGAAGACAGAAAATTAAAAGCAGAAAAATAAATGACTCTTAAAATAGACTCTTAATATTAAAGGTTATCACAGAGTTAGGACTCAACAACCTTGATTTTGAGAAGTGGATGCTCCCTTAATCTGTGGGGTGCTTGGTCCTTCAAGGGAGAGCTTCTGGCGCTTCAGCTCTTGTAGCTCACGCCCCTGCTTCTCCTGTTCTCTCAGCAGCTTGCAGAGCATGCAGTTTTGATTCTGCTGTTCTTCCTTAAGTTGTTCCATAGCTTCCTACAGCTTGGTAACAGATGCTTCTAAGCGGGTCCAGTAGTCAATTTCAGGAATTTCTGGGAGGAACTCCTGCGCCCTCTTTTTGATGGAGTTGTCTTGCACTTGTCCTTCCATTGACTTCTTGGTGATTGGGTATTCAATTGGGATGAATTCATCTACTCCCATCCTCACCCCAGCATCTTTACATAGCAGAGAAATTAAGCTTGGGTAGGCCAGTTTGGCTTTAGTGGAGTTCTTGTTTGCAATTGTGTAAATCTCACAAGAAATCAGATGATGAATCTCCATTTCTTTTCCAAGCATAATAAAATGAATCATCACTGCTCTTTTGATAGTGACCTCAGAGCGGTTGCTAGTAGGCAATATAGAATGCCCAATGAAGTCCAGCCAGCCTCTCACAACTGGTTTGAGATCTCCTCTCCTGAGTTAGTTTGGGACACCTTTGGAATTGGTTATCCACTTAGTTCCAGGGAGGCATATGTCCTCTAGAACTTGATCAAGCCCCTTATCTACTCTCACCATTCTCCTATTAAAGGATTCAGGATCATCTTTTAGTTGAGGCAATTTGAAGACCTCTCTTATTTTGTCCAGATGGAAGTAAATAATTCTTCCTCTGACCATGGTTCTATAAGTATGAAAGGTGGTTCCAGTCATTCTCTGCTTATCTGTCAGCCACAGATTTGAGTAGAATTCCTGAACCATGTTTCTTCCAACCTTTGTTTCAGGATTGGCTAGAATTTCCCATCCTCTGTTTCGAATTTGCTCTTAGATCTCCGGATATTCATCTTCTTTCAGATTGAATTTAACTTCCGGGATCACTGACCTCAGACCCATTATTTTGTAGTAATGGTCTGCATGTTCTTTGGTTAGGAACCTCTCTTGATTCTAAAGACTCTTTGGAGTATTCTCTTTCTTGCCTCTTGATTTGGTTTGTTTTCCCTTAGGTGCCATGATCTTGATGAGTCTTAGCTCAGTGATCACAGAAAAGCACACCAAACTTAGAGGTTTGCTTGCCCTCAAGCAAAAGAAAGGAAAGGGAGGAGAGAGGAGAAGAGGTAAATTCGAATGGTGTAGAGGAGGGGATGACCGAAACTATATTTATAGGAAGAGGGGATCGCTTTCGAAAAATTTGAGAGAGATATGAAAAGATATGGAAAGAATTTTTGAAGATTTTGAAGAAGATTTGTAAAGGATTTGAAAGAATTTTGAGAAATAATTTAGAAAATTATTGAATGATGAGAATTGAAGGTGAATGATGAAAGTTTGAAATATGTTTATGCAGAAAATTATGAGTCAAAACATGAAAATTTGAAAAAAATTGAAGTTGGAAACAAAATCTCCTCCCCCTGTCTATCTGGCGTTAAACGCCCAGTTGTTGGCCATTATGGGCGTTTAACGCCTAGCCAGGTACCCTGGCTGGCGTTAAACGCCAGAAACTCCTTTATCACTAGGCGTTTTACTGAACGCCCAGGATACTGCAAATCTGGCGTTAAACGCCCAGAATGGTACCCATTCTGGCGTTTAACGCCCAAAATGGTACCTTTACTGGCGTTAAACGCCCAGAATGATACACATTCTGGCGTTTAACGCCCAAAATGCCCCTTACTGGCGTTTTCTTGCCAGCAAGCTCCTTTTCTCTGCTTTTTGTACTGAATCCTTCTGTAACTTTGTGAATTCCTTCAATTTTGATGCTTAGCCTTTGATGAAAATGTATATCAAACCTCTACAAGTATTAATTATAATAAATAACTTGCTAATGGCTGGGTTGCCTCCCAGCAAGCGCTTCTTTATTGTCTTTAGTTGGACTCTTACTGAGCTTCATTCAAGCCTCAGTTTTGAGCCTTCTTGCTCAAAATTGCTTTCAAGATAATGTTTGATTCTCTGTCCATTAACAATAAACTTTTTGTCAGAATCAATATCTTGAAGCTCAACATATCCATATGGTGACACTCCTGTAATCACATATGGTCCCCTCCACCGGGATTTTAATTTCCCAGGAATAGTTTGAGCCTAGAGTTGAATAGTATGACTTTTTGTCCTGGCTCAAAGACTCTGGATGACAATTTCTTGTCATGCCACTTTTTTGCTTTTTTCTTATAAATTTTTGCATTTTCAAAAGCATTGAGTCTGAACTCATCCAGCTCATTTAGCTGGAGCAATCTTTTCTCACCAGCTAACTTAGCATCCATGTTTAGGAATCTGGTTGCCCAGTAGGCTTTATGTTCCAGTTCCACGGGCAGATGACAAGCCTTGCAATACACAAGCTGGTATGGAGAGGTTCCTATAGGAGTCTTGAATGCTATTTTGTATGCCCACAGAGCATCATCCAAGCTCTTTGCCCAATCCTTTCTACGGGCAATTACAGTCCGTTCCAGGATTTTCTTTAGTTCTCTATTAGAGACTTCAGCCTGCCCATTTGTCTGTGGATGATATGGAGTTGCTACTTTGTGGCTAATTCCATATCGAACCATAGCAGAGTAAAGCTGTTTATTGCAGAAATGGGTTCCCCCATCACTGATTAGTACTCTGGGAACACCAAATCTGCTGAAAATATGTTTTCGGAGGAACTTCAGCACAGTCTGGGTATTATTAGTGGGTGTGGAAATTGCTTCCACCCATTTAGATACGTAGTCTACTGCCACCAGAATGTAAGTGTTTGAGTATGATGGTGGAAAAGGACCCATGAAGTCAATACCCCATTGATGAGCGGATAATTTATACGCTTTTTGGCATTGTTTTTAGTAGGATCTAGTTACTTTTAGGGATGTTTTCATTAGTTTTTATGTTAAATTCACATTTCTGGACTTTACTATGAGTTTGTGTGTTTTTCTGTGATTTCAGGTATTTTCTGGCTGAAATTGAGGGACTTGAGCTGAAATCAGATTCAGAGGTTGAAAAAGGACTGCTGATGCTGTTGGATTCTGACCTCCCTGCACTCAAAGTGGATTTTCTGGAGCTACGGAACTCGAAATGGCGCGCTTCCAATTGCGTTGGAAAGTAGACATCCAGGGCTTTCCAGCAATATATAATAGTCCATACTTTGGCCAAGAATTGACGACGTAAACTGGCGTTCAACACCAGCTTTCTACCCAAATCTGGCGTCCAGCGCCAGAAAAGGATCCAAAACCAGAGTTGAACGCCCAAACTGGCACAAAAACTGGCGTTCAACTCCACAAATGGCCTCTGCACGTGCAACACTTAAGCTCAGCCCAAACACACACCAAGTGGGCCCCGGAAGTGGATTTATACATCAAATACTTACTCATGTAAACCCTAGTAGCTAGTTTATTATAAATAGGACCTCTTACTATTGTATTAGGCATCCTGGATTGTATTTTGATCCTGTGATCTCGTTTAGGGGGCTGGCCATCTTGGCCATGCCTGGACCTTCACTTATGTATTTTCATACGGTAGAGTTTCTACACTCCATAGATTAAGGTGTGGAGCTCTGCTGTTCCTCAAAGATTAATGCAAAGTACTACTGTTTTCTATTCAATTCTTCTTATTTCGCTTCTAAGATATCCATTCGCACCCAAGAACGTGATGAAGGTGATGATTATGTGTGACGCTCATCATCCTTCTCCCTTATGAACGCGTGCCCGACAAATACTTCTGTTCTAAATGAATTAAGCTAGAATGAATATCTCTTAGATCTCCTAACCAGAATCTTCGTGGCGTAAGCTAGAATGATGGCGGCATTCAAGAGAATCCGGAAGGTCTAAACCTTGTCTGTGGTATTCCGAGTAGGATTCAATGATTGAATGACTGTGACGAGCTCCTAACTCGCGATTGCAGGGCGTTAGTGACAGACGCAAAAGGATAGTAAATCCTATTCTGGCATGATCGAGAACCGACAGATGAATAGCCGTGCCGTGACAGGGCGCGTGAGCATATTATTCACTGAGAGGATAAGATGAAGCCATTGGCAAGGGTGATGCCTCCAGACGATTAGCCGTGCCCTGACAGGGCATTGGATCATTTTCCCGAGAGATGACCGAAAGTAGCCATTGACAGTGGTGATGTATCACATAAAGCCAGCCATGGAAAGGAGTAAGACTGATTGGATGAAGATAGCAGGAAAGCAGAGGTTCAGAGGAACGAAAAGCATCTCCGTTCGCTTATCTGAAATTCCTACCAATGATTTACATAAGTATCTCTATCCCTATTTTATTATATAATATTCGAAAACACCATTATCACTTTATATCCGCCTGACTGAGATTTGCAAGGTGACCATAGCTTGCTTCATACCAACAATCTCCGTGGGATTCGACCCTTACTCACGTAAGGTATTACTTGGACGACCCAGTGCACTTGCTGGTTAGTTGTATCGAAGTTGTGACAACTATGTATTGAGATCAGAGCACCAAGTTGCTCACATGCCAGGAATAGTGTGAGCCTGGACATCACAATTTCGTGCACCACCCATACATCAAACAACTCAATCTCTAGGATCCCTTGTTAAGGCATGGCATAACCATGAGACAAGTTACCAGCTCTTTGGCAACTGTCACAGTTACGCACAAACTCTCGGGCATCTCTATAGAGAGTAGGCCAATAGAAGCCACATTAGAGGACTTTAGTGGCTATTCGCTCACTTCCAAAATGTCCTCCATACTGTGATCCATGGCAATGCCACAGGATCTTCTGTGCCTCCTCTCTAGGGACGCATCTGCGGATCATTCCGTCAGCGCATCTCTTAAAGAGATATGGTTCATCCCATAAGTAGTACTTTGCATCAGAAATTAGTTTTTTCTTTTGCATCCTGCTGTACTCTTGGGGTATGAACCTCACAGCTTTATAATTTACAATGTCTGCAAATCATGGTGCCTCCTGAATGGCAAAGAGTTGCTCATCCGAGAAGGTCTCAGAGATCTCAGTGGAAGGGAGGGACGCCCCAGCCACTGGTTCTAACCGGGACAGGTGATCAGCTACCTGGTTCTCTGTTCCTTTTCTGTCTCTTATTTCTATATCAAACTCTTGCAGAAGCAACACCCATCTTATGAGCCTGGGTTTTGAATCCTGCTTTGTGAGTAGATATTTAAGAGCAGCATGGTCAGTGTACACAATCACTTTTCATCCTACTAAATAGGATCTAAACTTGTCAATGGCATAAACCACTGCAAGCAGCTCTTTTTTTGTGGTTGTGTAATTCTTCTTTGCATCATTTAGAACACGACTGGCATAGTAAATGACGTGCAGAAGCTTGTTATGCCTTTGTCCCAACACTGCACCAATGGCATGGTCACTGGCATCACACATTAATTCGAATGGTAATGTCCAGTCAGGTGCAGAGATGACTGATGCCGTGACCAGCTTGGCTTTCAGGGTTTCAAATGCCTGCAGACACTCTGTGTCAAACACAAATGGCGTGTCAGCAGCTAGCAGGTTGCTCAGAGGTTTTGCAATTTTTGAAAAATCCTTTATGAACCTCCTATAGAATCCTGTATGCCCCAGAAAGCTTCTGATTGCCTTAACATTGGCAGGTGGTGGTAATTTCTCAATTACCTCTACCTTGGCTTAATCCACCTCTATTTCCTTGCTTGAAATTTTGTGCCCAAGGACAATTCCTTCAGTCACCATAAAGTGACATTTTTCCCAGTTTAAGACCAGGTTAGTCTCTTGGCACCTTTTTAAGACAAGTGCTAGATGATCAAGACAGGAGCTGAATGAGTCTCCAAATACTGAGAAGTCATCCATGAAGACTTCCAGGAACTTCTCCACCATATCAGAGAAGATAGAGAGCATGCACCTCTGAAAGGTTGCAGGTGCATTGCACAAACCAAAAGGCATTCTTCTGTAAGCAAATACTCCAGATGGACATGTGAATGTTGTTTTCTCTTGGTCTTGAGGATCCACTGCAATTTGGTTGTAGCCTGAATAGCCATCCAAAAAGTAGTAATATTTATGGCCTGCTAGTCTCTCTAGCATCTGGTCTATGAATGGTAAAGAAAAATGATCCTTTCTGGTGGCTGTATTGAGCCTTCTGTAGTCAATACACATACGCCACCCTGTAACTGTTCTTGTGAGAACCAATTCGTTCTTTTCATTATGAACCACTGTCATGCCTCCCTTCTTGGGGATAACTTGGACAAGGCTCACCCAGGGGCTATCAGAAATAGAATAAATAATCCCAGCCTCTAGTAACTTAGTGACCTCTTTCTGCACCCCTTCCTTCATGGCTGGATTTAGCCGCCTCTGTGGTTGAACCATTGGCTTAGCATCATCCTCCAATAGGATCTTGTGCATACATCTTGCTGGGCTAATGCCCTTAAGATCACTTATGGACCACCCAAGAGCTGTCTTGTGTGTCTTTAGCACTTGAATTAGTGCTTTCTCTTCCTGTGGATTTAAAGCAGAGCTTATAATCACTGGAAAAGTATCATCTTCTCCCAGAAATGCATATTTCAGGGATGGTGGTAATGGTTTGAGCTCAGGTTTAGGAGGTTTCTCCTCTTCCTGAGGGATTTTTAGAGGTTCTTTTATCTCCTCCGGTTCCTCCAGACCAGGCTGAACATCTTTAAAGATGTCCTCTAGCTCTGATTCAAGACTCTCAGTCATATTGATCTCTTCCACCAAAGTGTCAATAATATCAGTGCTCATGCAGTCATTTGATGTGTCTGGATGCTGCATAGCTTTAACAACATTTAACTTGAACTCATCCTCATTAACTCTCAGGGTCACTTCCCCTTTTTGTACATCAATAAGAGTTCGTCCAGTTGCTAGGAAAGGTCTTCCTAGAATGAGAGTTGCACTCTTGTGCTCCTCCATTTCCAGCACTACAAAATCAGTGAGAAAGGCAAATGGTCCAACCTTGACAATCATGTCCTCAATGATGCCTGATGGATATTTAATAGAGCCATCAGCAAGTTGAAGACATATCCGGGTTGGTTTGACTTCTTCAGTTAAGCCAAGCTTTCTAATAGTAGATGCAGGTATTAAGTTAATACTTGCTCCAAGGTCACATAGGGCTGTCTTGGTACAAGCACCCTCTAATGTGCATGGTATCATAAAGCTTCCTGGATCTTGAAGCTTCTCTGGTAAGCTTTTCAGAATGACTGCACTGCATTCTTCAGTGAGAAACACTTTTTCAGTTTCTCTCCAATCCTTCTTATGACTTAAGATCTCTTTCATGAACTTAGCATAAGAGGGTATTTGCTCAAGTACCTCTGCAAACGGAATCTTTATTTCAAGAGTCCTGAGATAGTCTGTAAAGCAGACAAATTGTTTATCCTGTTCTGCTTGGCGGAGTTTCTGAGGATAAGGCATCTTGGCTTTATATTCTTCAACCTTAGTTGCTATAGGTTTATTTCCTACAGAGGTGATTGGAGAAGCCTTCTTAGAGGGGTTATCATCAGCACTTGCAGGTGTCTGATCCCTCATTGGCATTTCAACGCAAGGATTGGGTGCTGGATGGGCGTTTAACGCCAGCTTCCCACCCTTTTCTGGCGTTTGAACGCCAGAACTGGACAAGGAATGGGCGTTTAACACCAACTTTTCCCCCCTTTTCTGGCGTTTGAACGCCAGCGTTATTCCTCTCAGGGCTCTTGATGTCCTCAAAGGGATTTTGGGCAGTGGTTTGGTCATCCTCTGTCATTTGTTCCTTTCTTGACTTTTTGCTACTTTGAGCTGAGTTATTCAATGTCTTCCCGCTCCTTAGTTGGACAGCTTGGTATTCTTCTGTTATCTGTTTAGATAGCTGCTGTCTTATCTGATTCAATTGTGCTTCTATATTCTTGTTAGCATTTTTAGTGTCTTGGAGCATCTCTTTGAATTCTGCTAATTGTTTTGTCATAAGGAGTAATTGCTGATTAAGTTCAACAATCTGTTCTTGAGGTTTGGGATCAATAGTTACTGCCATAGCCTCTTCTTTTATGGAGGACTCACTGTTTGAGTACAGATGTTGATTTCTAGAAACTATATCTATGATTTCTTGAGCCTCTTCTATTATTTTTCTCATGTGTATAGATCCACCAGCTGAGTGGTCTAGGGACATCTGAGCTTTTTCTGTAAGCCCATAGTAGAAGATGTCTAACTGTACCCACTCTAAAAACATTTTAGAGGGGCATTTTCTTTGCATCCCTCTGTACCTCTCCCAAGCATTATAAAGGGATTCATGATCCTCTTGTTTAAAGCCTTGGATGTCCAGCCTTAGCTGTGTCATCCTTTTTGGAGGGTAAAATTGATTCAGGAATTTGTCTGATAACTGTCTCCATGTTTTTATGCTTGCTGTGGGTTGGTTATGTAACCACCTCTTAGCTTGCTCTTTTACAGCAATTGGAAACAGTAATAATCTGTAGACATCCTGATCCACTTCTTTATCACGTACTGTGTCAGCAATTTGTAAGAACTGTGCCAGAAACTCAGTAGGTTCTTCCTGTGGAAGACCGAAATACTGGCAATTTTGCTGCACCATGATAATGAGCTGAGGGTTTAGCTCAAAGCTGCTTGCTTTGATGGGAGGTATACAGATGCTACTCCCATATGCAGCTGTAATGGGGTTATCATATGACCCCAGAGTCCTTCTGGACTGTTCACTTCCACTTATGTCCATGATGGACAAAAGAGAATTAATATGAATTATTTATTTTTTTATTGATTTATTTAATTAAAAATGACCGAAAATAATAAAATAAAATAAAATAAAATTTCGAAAACAAAAAAAAGAGAATAAAATAAAATAAAAGCAAATTGAAAACTAAATTAATTAATTAAAAAAAAGATTTTGAAAGTAGCAATTAAAAAGATATGATTGGAAATTAAAAAAAGAAATATGATTGAGAATTATTTTGAAAAAGATATGATTGAAGAAATTAAAAAGATTTGATTTTTTTTTTGAAAAATATTTGAAACAATCAATTTTTGAAATTAGAATATTGATTTGACTAAAAAAAAGATATGATTTTGAAAATCTTTGACTAAATTAATGCAAAATTTCGAAATTTATGAGTAAAATAAGGAAAGGATATTTTTTTTTATTTTTGAATTTTAATGCGGAAAGAGAAAAATAACAAAATGACACTAAACTTAGAAATTTTAGATCAAAACACAGAGAACAAACAAGAAAACATTGAATGTCAAGATGAACACCAAGAACACTTTGAAGATCAAGATGAACACCAAGAACAATTTTTTTAAATGATTTTTAAGTAAATAAAAGCACAAAAACACCAAACTTAAAATTTTTAGAAAATCAAGCACAAATTTTCGAAAAATTAAAAGAAAATAAAAGCATGCAATTGACACCAAACATAAAATATGAAAGTAAACTCAAATAAAAGACTCTAAACCAACAAAAATAAAATATTCCTAATCTAAGCAACAAGATAAACCATCAGTTGTCCAAACTCGAACAATCCTCGGCAATGGCGCCAAAAACTTGGTGCACGAAATTACAATCACACTTTTGCAACTCCGCACAACTAACCAGCAAGTGCACTGGGTCGTCCAAGTAATACCTTACGTGAGTAAGGGTCGATCCCACAGAGATTGTCGGCTTGAAGCAAGCTATGGTTGTCTTGTAACTCTTAGTCAGGATATCAATAATTCTCAGATTTAATTGTAAAAAGTAAAAGAACATGAAATAAATACTTGTTGTGCAGTAATGAAGAACAGGTTGAGGCTTTGGAGATGCTTTGTCTTCTGAACGTCTGCTTTCCTACTGTCTTCTTCTTCATGCACGCAAGACTCCTTCCATGGCAAGCTTTATGTTGGGCATCACCGTTGTCAATGGCTACATCCCGTCTTCTCAGTGAAAATGTTCCAAATGCGCTGTCACTGCACGGCTAATCATCTGTCGGTTCTCGATCATGTCGGAATAGGATCCATTGATCCTTTTGCGTCTGTCACTACGCCCAACACTCGCGAGTTTGAAGCTCGTCACAGTCATCCCTTCCCATATCCTACTCAGAATACCACAGACAAGGTTTAGACGTTCCGGATCTCAGGAATGACCGCCAATGATTCTAGCTTATACCACGAAGAGTCTGATTTGAATCATGAGGCTAAGAGATATGCATTCAATCTAAGGTAGAATAGAGGTGGTTGTCAGGCACGCGTTCATAGGTGAGAATGATGATGAGTGTCACGGATCATCACAGTCATTAAGTTAAAGTGCGAATGAATATCTTAGAATGGAAGCAAGCGTAATAGAATGGAAAACAGTAGTAATTGCATTAATTCATGAAGAACAGCAGAGCTCCTCACCCCCAACAATGGGGTTTAGAGACTCATGCCATAGAGAACACAACAAGAAACGTGTAAAGTGTCATGAGGTACAATATGAATCACTGAAAGTAGTATTTATGTAAACTATTGACCTAGGGTTACAGAAAATGAGTAAGCTAGGGTGTTTATTGTAAAATTCCACTTCCGGGGCCCACTTGGTGTGTGCTTGGGCTGAGCATTGAAGCTTTCATGTGTAGAGACATTTCTTGGAGTTAAACGCCAGCTTTTATGCCAGTTTGGGCGTTTAACTCCAGCTTTTGTGCCAGTTCTGGAGTTAAACGCTAGAATTCTTGAGCTGACTTGGAACGCCTGTTTAGGCCATCAAATCTCGGGCAAAGTATGGACTCTTATATATTGCTGGAAAGCCCAGGATGTCTACCTTCCAACGCAATTGAGAGGGCACCAATTGGGCTTCTGTAGCTCCAGAAAATCCACTTCGAGTGCAGGGAGGTCAGAATCCAACAGCATCTGCAGTCCTTTTTCAGCCTCTGAATCAGATTTTTGCTCAGGTCCCTCAATTTCAGCCAGAAAATATCTGAAATCACAGAAAAACACACAAACTCATAGTAAAGCCCAGAAAAGTGATTTTTATTTAAAAACTAATAAAAACATAATAAAAACTAACTAAAATATACTAAAAACATACTAAAAACAATGCCAAAAAGCGTATAAATTATCTGCTCATCAAGCATCCAGACACACCAAAAGACTGCATGAAAGTTGATCTCATTGACTCTTTGGTAGAGGAGGTCAACATGACTGAGAGTCTCGAATCAGAGCTAGAAGACATCTTTAAAGATGTTCAGCCTAATTTGGAAGGTTCAGAGGAATTGAAAGAGCCTCTGAGACTTCCTAAGGAAGAGGAGAAACCTCCTAAACCCGAGCTCAAGCCATTACCACCATCCTTGAAATATGTATTTCTGGGAGAAGGTGACACTTTTCCAATGATCATAAGCTCTGCTTTAAATCCACTGGAAGAGGAAGCACTAATTTAAGTGCTAAGGACACACAAGACAGCTCTTGGGTGGTCCATAGGTGACCTTAAGGGCATAAGCCCAGCTAGATGCATGCAGAAAATCCTATTGGAGGATGATGCTAAGCCAGTGGTTCAACCACAGAGGCGGCTAAATCTAGCCATGAAGGAAGTGGTGCAGAAAGAGGTCACCAAATTACTGGAGGCTGGGATTATTTATCCTATTTCTGATAGCCCCTGGGTAAGCCCTGTTCAAGTTGTTCCCAAGAAGGGAGGCATGACAGTGGTTCATAATGAAAAAAATGAACTGGTTCCTACAAGAACAGTTACAGGGTGGCGCATGTGTATTGACTACAGAAGGCTCAATACTGCCACCAGAAAGGATCATTTTCCTTTACCATTCCTAGACCAGATGCTAGAAAGACTAGCAGGTCATGATTATTACTACTTTTTGGATGGCTATTCAGGCTACAACCAAATTGCAGTAGATCCCCAGGATCAAGAGAAAACAGTATTCACATGTCTATCTGGAGTGTTTGCTTACAGAAGGATGCCATTTGGGCTGTGTAATGCGCCTGCAACCTTTCAGAGATGCATGCTCTCTATTTTCTCTGATATGGTGGAAAATTTTCTGGAAGTCTTCATGGATGACTTCTCAGTATATGGAGACTCATTCAGCTCATGTTTGATCACCTGACACTGGTTCTGAAAAGATGCCAAGAGACTAACCTAGTTTTAAACTGGGAGAAATGCCACTTTATGGTGACTGAAGGAATTGTCCTTGGGCATAAAATTTCAAACAAGGGAATAGAGGTGGATCAAGCTAAGGTAGAGGTAATTGAAAAATTACCACCACCCACCAATGTTATGGCAATCAGAAGCTTTCTGGGGTATGCAGGATTCTATAGGAGGTTTATAAAGGATTTTTCAAAAATTGCAAAACCTCTGAGCAATCTGCTAGCTGCTGACACGCCATTTATGTTTGACACAGAGTGTCTGCAGGCGTTTGAAACTCTGAAAGCTAAGCTGGTCACAGCACCAGTTATTTCTGCACCAGACTGGACATTACCATTTGAACTAATGTGTGATGCCAGTGACCATGCCATTGGTGCAGTACTGGGACAGAGGCATAACAAGCTTCTGCATGTCATTCATTATGCTAGCCGCATTTTAAATGATGCCCAGAAAAATTACACAACCACAGAAAAAGAGTTGCTTGCAGTGGTTTATGCCATTGACAAGTTTATATCATACTTAGTAGGATCAAAAGTGATTGTGTACACTGACTATGCTGCTCTTAAATATCTACTCACAAAGCAGGATTCAAAGCCCAGGCTCATAAGGTGGGTGTTGCTTCTGCAAGAGTTTGATATAGAAATAAGAGACAGAAAAAGGACAGAGAATCAAGTTGCTGATCACCTGTCCCAGATAGAACCAGTAGCAGGAGCATCCCTCCCTCCTACTGAGATCTCTAAAACCTTTTCGGATGAGCAATTATTTTCTATTCAGGAAGCTCTGTGGTTTGCAGACATTACAAACTATAAGACACAAGGTTCTCCTTCTATAACCATGGAGAGGAAGCATGAAAAGCTTCTCTCAATACAGAGTCAAACAAAACCCCCACATTCAAACTCTAAGTTTGGTGTTGGGAGGCCACAATCAAACTCTACGTTTGGTGTTGGGAGGTTCCAACCTTGCTCTGATTATATGTGAGGCTCCATGAGAGCTCACTGTCAAGCTATTGACATTAAAGAAGCGCTTGTTGGGAGGCAACCGAATGTTATTTAATCATATCTATTTTATTTTCTTTTTGTTATTTCATGATTTATTAGGTTGATGATCATGTGAAGTCACAAAAACTACTGAAAATCAAAAACAGAATGAAACACAGCATTGAAAATAGCACACCCTGGAGGAGGAACAGTCTGGCATTTAAACGCCAGAAACAAGCATCTGTCTGGTGTTTAACGCCAGAAACAGGCAGAAAGCTGGCGTTTAACGCCAGAAGCAAGCCTCTACCTGGCGTTAAACGCCAAAAACAAGCTACATTTGGGCGTTTAATGCCAGAAACAGGCAGCAGTCTGGCGTTAAATGCCAGGATTGCACAGCAAGGGCATTTTACACGCCTAATTGGAGCAGGGATGTTAAGTCCTTAACCCCACTGGATTTGTGGATCCCTGGTGCACGAAATTGTGATCATCAATAATGGCGCCAAAAACTTGGTGCTCTCAAACGTGAATCACACTTTGTCACAATTCCACACAACTAACCAGCAAGTGCACTGGGTCGTCCAAGTAATAAACCTTACGTGAGTAAGGGTCGATCCCACGGAGATTGTCGGCTTGAAGCAAGCTATGGTCACCTTGTAAATCTCAGTCAGGCGAATTCAAATGGTTATGGAGTTTAAGGTGATGAAAATAAACATAAAATAAAGATAGAGATACTTATGTAATTCATTGGTGGATTTCAGATAAGCGTATGAAGATGCTTTGTTCCCCTTGAACCTCTGCTTTCCTATTGCCTTCTTCCAATCATTCATACTCCTTTCCATGGCAAGCTTTATGTTGGGCATCACCGTTGTCAATGGCTACATCCTATCCTCTCAGTGAAAATGGTCCTGATGCTCTGTCACAGCATCGGCTAATCAGCTGTCGGTTCTCGATCATGTCGGAATAGGATCCATTGATCCTTTTGCGTCTGTCACACGCCCCACAATCGCGAGTTTGAAGCTCGTCACAGTCATCCCTTCCCAGATCCTACTCAGAATACCACAGACAAGATTTAGACGTTTCGGATCTCAGGAATGGCCGCCAATAATTCTAGCCTATACCACGAAGGTTCCAATCTTAGATCAGAAACCCAAGAGATACGCATTCAAGCCATTGCTAGTAGAACAGAGGTGGTTGTCAGGCACATGTTCATAGGTGAGAATGATGATGAGTGTCACGGATAATCACATTCATCAAGGTGAAGAACGAATGAATATCTTGGAGAAGAAATAGACTTGAGTTGAATAGAAAAACAATAATACTTTGTATTAATTCATGAAGAACAGCAGAGCTCCACACCTTAATCTATGGTGTGTAGAAACTCCACCGTTGAAAATACATAAGAACAAGGTTCAGGCATGGCCGTGAGGCCAGCCTCCCAAAATGTGATCAATTGTATGAAATGTGTATCAACTGTGAAAATACAATGGCAAAAGGTCCTATTTATAGAAAACTAGTAGCCTAGGGTTACAGAAATCAGTAATTAATGTAGAAATCTTCTTCCGGGCCCACTTGGTGTGTGCTTGGGCTGAGCATTGAAGCTTCCATGTGTAGAGACTTTTCTTGGAGTTAAAAGCCAGCTTTTGTGCCAGTTTGGGCATTTAACTCCAACTTTTGTGCCAGTTTTGGAGTTAAACGCCAGAATTCTTGAGCTGACTTGGAACGCCTGTTTGAGCCATTAAATCTTGGGCAAAGTATGGACTATTATATACTGCTAGAAAGCCCAGGATGTCTACTTTCCAACGCAATTGAGAGCGCGCCAAATAGGTTTCTGTAGCTCAAGAAAATCCACTTTGAGTGCAGGGAGGTCAGAATCCAACAGCATCTGCAGTCCTTTTTCAGCCTCTGAATCAGATTTTTGCTCAGGTCCCTCAATTTCAATCAGAAAATACCTGAAATTATAGAAAAACACACAAACTCATAGTAAAGTCCAGAAATATGATTTTTAAATAAAAACTAATAAAAATATAATAAAAACTAATTAAAATATACTAAAAACATACTAAAAACAATGCCAAAAAGCGTATAAATTATCCACTCATCACAACACCAAACTTAAATTGTTGCTTGTCCCCAAGCAACTGAAAATCAAATAGGATAAAAAGAAGAGAATATACAATGAATTCCAAAAACATCTATGAAGATCAGTATTAATTAGATGAGCGGGGCTTTTGACTTTTTGCTTCTGAACAGTTTTGGTATCTCACTTTATCCTTTGAAGTTCAGAATGATTGGCATCTATAGGAACTCAGAATCCAGATAGTGTTACTGACTCTTCTAGTTAAGTATGTTGATTCTTGAACACAGCTACTTTATGAGTCTTGGCCGTGGCCCTAAGCACTTTGTTTTCCAGTATTACCACCGGATACATAAATGCCACAGACACATAACTGGGTGAACCTTTTCAGATTGTGACTCAGCTTTGCTAAAGTCCCCAATTAGAGGTGTCCAGTGTTCTTAAGCACACTCTTCTTTTTGCTTTGGACCTCGACTTTAACCGCTCAGTCTCAAGTTTTCACTTGACACCTTCACGCCACAAGCACATGGCTAGCGACAGCTTGGTATAGCCGCTTAGGCCAGGATTTTATTCCTGTGGGCCCTCCTATCCACTGATGCTCAAAGCCTTGGATCCTTTTTATCATCCTTGCCTTTTGGTTTAAAGGGGTATTGGCTTTTTCTGCTTGCTTTTCTTTTTCTTTCTTCTTTTTTTTTTGCAAGCTTTTCACTGCTTTTTCTTGCTTCAAGAATCAATTTTATGATTTTTCAGATCATCAGATAACATTTCTCCTTTTCCTTTCATTCTTTCAAGAGCCAACAATTTTAACATTCATAAACAATCAAATTCCAAAATATGCACTGTTCAAGCATTCATTCAGAAAAACAATAGTATTACCATCACATCAAGATAATTAAACTGTTTTAAAATTTGAAATTCATGCACTTCTTTTTCTTTTTCAATTAAAAACATTTTTCATTTAAGAAAGGTGATGGATTCATTTTTATAGCTTTAAGGCATAGATGCTAATGATCATGTAATAAAGACACAAACATAGATAAGCATAAAGCATAATTTTCAAAAAATAGGAAAATAAAGAACAAGGAAGTTAAAGAACGGGTCCACCTTAGTGATGGTGGCTTGTTCTTCCTCTTGAAGATCTTATGGAGTGCTTGAGCTCCTCAGTGTCTCTTCCTTGCCTTTGTTGTTCCTCTCTCATGGTTCTTTGATCTTCTCTAATTTCATGGAGGAGGATGGAATGCTCTTGGTGCTCCACCCTTAGTTATCCCATGTTGGAACTTAATTCTCCTAGGGAGGTGTTGATTTGCTCCCAATAGTTTTGTGGAGGAAGATGTATCCCTTGAGGCATCTCAGGGATTTCATGATGAGGAATTTCCTCATGCTCTTGATGAGGTTCTCTTGTTTTTTCCATCCTTTTCTTAGTGATGGGTTTGTCCTCATCAATGAGAATGTCTCTCTATGTCAATTCCAACCGAATTGCAAAGGTGACAAATGAGATGAAGGAAAGCTAACCTTGCCAAAGGAGAGGACTTGTCTGCCACCTTGTAGAGTTCTTGGGATATAACCTCATGAACTTCCACTTCCTCTCTAATCATGATGCTATGTATCATGATAGCCCGGTCTATAGTAGCTTCGGACTGGTTGCTAGTGGGAATGATTGAGCGTTAGATGAACTCCAACCATCCCCTAGCCACGGGCTTGAGGTCATGCCTTCTTAGTTGAACCGGCTTCCCTCTTGAACCTCTTTTCCATTGAGCTCCCTCTTCACATATGTCCATCAAAGTTGACCCTTCTAGTGTAGGGGTGTGCATCTCCTTGCATCATGGGCAAGTTGAATGCCAACCTTACATTTTCTGGATTAAAATCCAAGTATTTCCTTCGGACCATTGTAAGCCAATTCTTAGGGTCTGGGTTCATACTTTTATCATGGTTCTTGGTGATCCATGCATTGGCATAGAACTCTTGAACCATTAAGATTCTGACTTGTTGAATGGGGTTGGTGAGAACTTCCCAACCTCTTCTTCGGATCTCATGTCGGATCTCCGGATATTCGCCCTTTTTGAGCTTAAAAGGGACCTCGGGGATCACCTTCTTCTTGGCCACAACTTCATAGAAGTGGTCTTGATGCACCCTTGAGAGGAATCTCTCCATCTCCCATGACTCGGAGGTGGAAGTTTTTGCCTTCCCTTTCCTCTTTCTAGAGGTTTCTCCGGCCTTTGGTACCATAAATGGTTATGGGAAAACAAAAAAAAGCTTTAGCTTTTACCACACCAAACTTAGAAGGTTGCTCGTCCTCGAGCAAAAGAAGAAAGAAGAGAGTAGAAGAAGAAGAAATAGAGGAGATGGAGAGGGCTTTGTGTTTCGGCCAAGGGGGAGAAGTGGTGTTTAGGTTGTGTGAAAATGAAGGAGTGAAGATAGGTTTATATAGGAGTGAGAGGGGTGTGTAAGGTTCGGCTATAGAGGGTGGGTTTGGGAGGGAAAGTGGTTTGAATTTGGATGGTGAGGTAGGTGGGGTTTTGTGAAGGATGGATGTGAGTGGTGAAGAGAATGGTGGGATTTGATAGTGAGGGGTTTTTGGGGAAGAGGTATTGAGGTGATTGATGAATGGGTGAAGAAGAGAGAGAGTGGTGGGGTAGGTGGGGATCCTGTGGGGTCCACAGATCCTGAGGTGTCAAGGATATCTCATCCCTGCACCGAGTGGCGTGCAAAACGCCCCTTTCTGCTAATCTTGGTGTTAAACGCCAGGCTGCTGCCCATTTCTGGCGTTTAACGCCAGCTTCTTGCCCATTCCTGGCATTAAATGCCAGTCTGGTGCCCTTTTCTGGCGTTAAACGCCCAGAATGGTGCCAGACTGGGCGTTTAACGCCCATTCTGCTACCTTTACTGGCGTTTAAACGCCAGTAACTGTCTCCTCCAGGGTGTTCTATTTTTCATTCTGTTTTTCACTTTGTTTTTGCTTTTTCAATTGTTTTTTTGTGACTTCACATGATCATCAACCTACAGAAAACATAAAATAACAATAGAAAATAGAAAATTATCATAGAATAGTAACGATTGGGTTGCCTCCCAACAAGCGCTTCTTTAATGTCAATAGCTTGACAGTGGGCTCTCATGGAGCCTCACAGATGTTCAGAGCAATGTTGGAACCTCCCAACACCAAACTTCGAGTTTGAATGTAGGGGTTCAACACGAAACTTAGAGTTTGGTTGTGGCCTCCCAACACCAAACTTAGAGTTTGACTGTGGGGGCTCTGTTTGACTCTGTATTGAGAGAAGCTCTTCATGCTTCCTCTCCATGGTTACAGAGGGATATCCTTGAGCTTTAAACATAAGGGAGTCTTTATTCACTTGAATGATCAATTCTCCTCTGTTAACATCAATCACAGCCTTTGCTGTGGCTAGGAAGGGTCTGCCAAGGATGATGGATTCATCCATACACTTCCCAGTTTCTAGGATTATGAAATCAGCAGGGATGTAATGGTCTTCAACCTTTACCAAGACATCCTCTACAAGTCCATAAGCCTGTTTCTTTGAATTGTCTTCCATCTCTAGTGAGATTCTTGCAGCTTGTACCTCAATGATCTCTAGCTTCTTCATTACAGAGAGAGGCATGAGGTTTATGCTTGATCCTAGGTCACACAGAGCCTTCTAAAAGGTCATAGTGCCTATGGTACAAGGTATTGAGAACTTTTCAGGATCTTGTCTCTTCAGAGGTAATCTCTGCCTAGTCAAGTCATCCAGTTCTTTGATGAGCAATGGAGGTTCATCCTCTCAAGTCTCATTACCAAACAACTTGGCATTTAGCTTCATGATTGCTCCAAGGTACTTAGCAACTTGCTCTTCAGTAACATCTTCATCCTCTTCAGAGGAAGAATACTCATCAGAGATCATGAATGGCAGAAGTAGATTCAATGGAATCTCTATAGTCTCAGTCTAAGCCTCAGATTCCCATGGTTCCTCATTAGGGAACTCCTTGGAGGTCAGTGGACGTCCATTGAGGTCTTCCTCAGTGGAGATTACTGCCTCTTCCTCCTCTCCAGGTTTGACCATGTGAGACGTGTTTATGGCCTTGCATTCTCTCTTTGGATTCTCTTCTGTATTGCTTGGAAGAGTACTAGGAGGGAGTTCAGTAATTTTCTTACTCAGCTGACCCACTTGTGCCTCCAAATTTCTAATGGAGGACCTTGTTTCAGTCATGAAACTTTGAGTGGTTTTGATTAGATCAGAGACAATGGTTGCTAAGTCAGAGTGGCTTTGCTTAGAATTCTCTGTCTGTTGCTGAGAAGATGATGGAAAAGGCTTGCTATTGCTAAACCTATTTCTTCCACCATTATTGTTGCTGAAACCTTGTTGAGGTCTCTGTTGATCCTTCCATGAGAGATTTGGATGATTTCTCCATGAAGGATTATAGGTGTTTCCATAGGATTCTCCCATGTAATTCACCTCTTCCATTGCTGGGTTCTCAGGATCATAAGCTTCTTCTTCAGAGGAAGCTTCCTTAGTACTGCCTGTTGCTGCTTGCATTCCAGACAGACTCTGAGAAATCATATTGACTTGTTGGGTCAATATTTTATTCTGAGCCAATATGGCATTCAGAGTATCAATCTCAAGAACTCCCTTCTTTTGAGTTGTCCCATTATGCACAGGATTCCTTTCAGAAGTGTACATGAATTGGTTATTTGCAACCATTTCAATGAGTTCTTGAGCTTCTGCAGGCGTCTTCTTCAGATGAAGAGATCCTCCAGCAGAGCTATCCAATGACATCTTGGATAGTTCAGACAGACCATCATAGAAAATTCCTATGATGCTCCATTCAGAAAGCATGTCAGAAGGGTACCTTCTGATCAATTGCTTCTATCTTTCCCAAGCCTCATAGAGGGATTCACCTTCCTTCTATCTGAAGGTTTGGACTTCCACTCTAAGCTTACTCAATTTTTGAGGTGGAAAGAACTTTGCCAAGAAGGCATTAACTAGCTTTTCCCAAGAGTTCAGGCTTTCTTTAGGTTGTGAATCCAACCATGTCCTAGCTCTGTCTTTTACAGCAAAAGGAAAAAGCATAAGTCTGTAGACTTCAGGGTCAATCCCATTAGTCTTGACAGTGCCACAGATTTGCAAGAATTCAGCTAAGAACTGATGAGGATCTTCCAATGGAAGTCCATGAAACTTGCAATTCTGTTGCATTAGAGAAACTAATTGAGGCTTAAGCTCAAAGTTGTTTGCTCTAATGGCAGGGATTGAGATGCTTGTCCCATAGAAGTCGGGAGTAAGTGCAGTAAAGTCACCAAGCACCTTCCTTGCATTGTTGGCATTGTTGTTTTCGGCTGCCATGGTTTCTTCTTCTTTGAAAAGCTCTGTTAGGCCCTCTAAAGAGAATTGTTCTTTAGCTTCTCTTAGCTTTCTCTTCAAGGTCCTTTCAGGTTCAGGATCAGCTTGAACAAGTATGCCTTTATCTTTATTCCTGCTCATATGAAAGAGAAGAGAACAAGAAAGTAGGGAATCCTCTATGTCACAGTATAGAGATTCCTTGAGGTGTCAGAGGAAAAGAAGAATAGAAGGAGGAGGTGGAGAAGAGGGAATTCAAACTTATCAAAAGGGACAGAGTTTGAATTGCACCTTGATGAGGAGTCTTAGTCCTTTAAATAGAAGGATGTGAGAAGAGGGGAAGAATTTTTGAAAATTAAAGTAAAAGATTTTGAAATAATTTAAAAGAAAATTTGAAAATTTGATTGATGATTTTCGAAAACTAAGATTGGGAAAGAAATCAAGTGATTTTTTGAAAAAGATTTTGAAATCAGAAATTAAAAAGATATGATTGAAAATTAATTTTGAAAAAGGGTGTGATTGAAAAGATATGATTGAGAAGATATGATTGAAAATCAGACTAAAAAGAGAAAGTTTTAAAATTAAAGTTGATTACTTGACTAACAAGAAATTAGAAGATATGATTCTAGAATTAAAACTTTTGATCCTTTCTTAATAGGCAAGTAACAACTTGAAAATTTTTGAAGTAAATCTTGAATTGAAGCAAGGATTTTTGAAAATAGTAAAAATAAATATAAAATAGAAAGAAATTGATTTTGAAAGAGATATGATTGAAAAGATATGACTTGAAAAAGATTTGATTTTGAAAAATTATGAAAACTTGAAAAAAATGTGAATTAAAAACAAAATTTTCCTTCTAGTGTCATCCTGGCGTTAAACGCCCAGAATGGTGCCCATTCTGGCGTTTAAAGCCCAAATCTCTACCTTTTTGGGTGTTAAACGCCCAGCCAGGTACCTTGGCTGGCGTTTAAACGCCAGTTTTCCTTCTTCACTGGGCGTTTTGAACGCCCAGCTTTTTCTGTTTGATTCCTCTACTGAATGTTCTGAATCTTCAATTCTCTGTATTATTGACTTGAAAAGACATAGTTTTAAAAAATATTTTTGAATTTTTGATGATGGGAATCAATAAAAATGCAACTAATCTTAGGAAACTCAAATCAAACAATGCATGCAGGACACCAAACTTAAAAATTTTCATATAAGAGACACTAACAAATTGAGAATGCATATGAGAAACAACAAAACACACAAAACAAGAGAATTTAAAGATCATAGCAATGAAATCATCAAGAACAACTTGAAGATCAATGAAGAACAATATGTATAAATTTTCGAAAATTAGAAGGATAAAGACATGCAATTCACACCAAACTTAAAATTAGATGATAGACTCAAACAAGAAACATAAAATATTTTTGGTTTTTATGGTTTTATAAATTTTTTTGTGATTTTCGAAACTTATATGGAAAAGAAAATAAAGGGATTCAAAACTTTTAATAAGAATTCTAGGAATCATGCAATGTTAGTCTAAAGCTTCAGTCTAAAAGGATTAGACATGTTTGGCCAAGCTTCAGCAGGACATTACATTCATTAGCTAAATTGATGAGAATCAATCAGCTTTTGTGATGATAAGAACATCACCTTGAAACTCTAGAATTCATTCTTAAAAATTCTGAAAAGTACCTAATCTAAGCAACAAGATGAACCGTCAGTTGTCCAAAGTCGAACAATCCCCAACAACGGCGCCAAAAACTTGGTGCACGAAATTGTGATCATCAACAATGGCGCCAAAAACTTGGTGCTCTCAAACGTGAATCACACTTTGTCACAATTCCGCACAACTAACCAGCAAGTGCACTGGGTCGTCCGAGTAATAAACCTTACGTGAGTAAGGGTCGATCCCACGGAGATTGTCGGCTTGAAGCAAGCTATGGTCACCTTGTAAATCTCAGTCAGGCGAATTCAAATGGTTATGGAGTTTAAGGTGATGAAAATAAACATAAAATAAAGATAGAGATACTTATGTAATTCATTGGTGGATTTCAGATAAGCGTATGAAGATGCTTTGTTCCCCTTGAACCTCTGCTTTCCTATTGCCTTCTTCCAATCATTCATACTCCTTTCCATGGCAAGCTTTATGTTGGGCATCACCGTTATCAATAGCTACATCCCGTCTTCTCAGTGAAAATGGTCCTGATGCTCTGTCACAGCATCGGCTAATCAGCTGTCGGTTCTCGATCATGTCGGAATAGGATCCATTGATCCTTTTGCGTCTGTCACACGCCCCACAATCGCGAGTTTGAAGCTCATCACAGTCATCCCTTCCCAGATCCTACTAAGAATACCACAGACAAGGTTTAGACATTTCGGATCTCAGGAATGGCCGCCAATAATTCTAGCCTATACCACGACGGTTCTAATCTTAGATGAGAAACCCAAGAGATACGCATTCAAGCCATTGCTAGTAGAACAGAGGTGGTTGTCAGGCATATGTTCATAGGTGAGAATGATGATGAGTGTCACGGATTATCACATTCATCAATTTGAAGAACGAATGAATATCTTGGAGAAGAAATAGACTTGAGTTGAATAGAAAAACAATAGTACTTTGTATTATTTCATGAAGAACAGCAGAGCTCCACACCTTAATCTATGGTGTGTAGAAACTCCACCGTTGAAAATACATAAGAACAAGGTTTAGGCATGGCCGTGAGGCCAGCCTCCCAAAACGTGATCAATTGTATGAAAAGTGTATCAAGTGTGAAAATACAATGGCAAAAGGTCCTATTTATAGAAAACTAGTAGCCTAGGGTTACAGAAATCAGTAATTAATGCAGAAATCTTCTTCCGGGCCCACTTGGTGTGTGCTTGGGCTGAGCATTGAAGCTTCCATGTGTAGAGACTGTTCTTGGAGTTAAACGCCAGCTTTTGTGCCAGTTTGGACGTTTATTTCCAACTTTTGTGCCAGTTTTGGAGTTAAACGCCAGAATTCTTGAGCTGACTTGGAACGCTTGTTTGGGCCATCAAATCTCGGGCAAAGTATAGACTATTATATATTTCTGGAAAGCCCAAGATGTATACTTTCCAACGCAATTGAGAGCGCACCAATTGGGTTTTTGTAGCTCCAGAAAATCCACTTTGAGTGCAGGGAGGTCAGAATCCAATAGCATCTGCAGTCCTTTTTCAGCCTCTGAATCAGATTTTTGCTCAGGTCCATCAATTTCAGCCAGAAAATACCTGAAATCATAGGAAAACACACAAACTCATAGTAAAGTCCAGAAATATGATTTTTAAATAAAAACTAATAAAAATATAATAAAAACTAATTAAAATATACTAAAAATATACTAAAAACAATGCCAAAAAGCGTATAAATTATCCGCTCATCAATCCCACAGGATCCCCACCTCTTCTTCTCTCCTTATTACACCTTTCCATAACACTCTTCTCCAAATTAACCTCCACCAATCACCTCCATTACTCCTCCAAAACCATTATACAACCCACCTACACCCACCCACTCAAATTCAAACCACCCATACCTCTCCATCTCATCTATTTTCTTCTTCTTCTACTACTTTCTTTCTTTTGCTCGAGGACGAGCAAACCTTTTAAGTTTGGTGTGGAAAAAGCAGTGCTTTTTTTTGTTTTTCCATAACCATTATTGCCTCAAGGGATGCACTTCCCTCCACAAAATTATTGGGAGCAAATCAACACTTCCCTAGGAGAATTAAGTTCCAACATGGGACAACTAAGGGTGGAGCACCAAGATCAAAGAGCTATGAGGGAGGAGAAACAAAGACAAGGAAGAGACATAGAGGAGCTCAAGAGCACCATTGGTTCTTCAAGAAGAGGAAGACGCCACCCTCACTAAGGTGGACTCATTCCTAATCTCCTTGTTCTTATTTTTCTGTTTTTCATTTACTGTGCTTTATGTTTATGTTTGTATCTTGTTACATGATCATTAGTGTCTAAGTGTCTATGCCTTAAAGTTATGAATATGAATCCATTACCTTTCTTAAATGAAAAATGTTTTTAATTGAGAAAGAAAAAGAAGTGCATGAATTTCGAATTTTAAAACAGTTTAATTATTTTGATGTGGTGGCAATACTTCTGCCTTTCTGAATGAATGCTTGAACAGTGCATATTTTTGATATTGTTGATCCATGAATGTTAAAATTGTTGGCTCTTGAAGAATGATGAAAAAGGAGAAATGTTATTTGATAATCTAAAAATTCATAAAAATGATTCTTGAAGCAAGAAAAAGCAGTGAATACAAAAGCTTACAGGAAAAAAATAGCAAAAATGAAAGAAAAAAAAAGAGAAAAAGCAAGCAGAAAAAGCCAATAGCCCTTAAAACCAAAAGGCAGGGGTAATAAAAAGGATCCAAGGCTTTGAGCATCAGTGGATAGGAGGGCTTAAAGGAATAAAATCCTGGCCTAAGCGGCTAAACCAAGCTGTCCCTAACCATGTGCTTGTGGCGTGAAGGTGTCAAGTGAAAACTTGAGACTGAGCGGTTAAAGTCGAGATCCAAAGCAAAAAGAAGAGTGTGCTTAAGAACCCTGGACACCTCTAATTGGGGACTCTAGCAAAGCTGAGTCACAATTTGAAAAGGTTCACCCAGTTATGTGTCTGTGGCATTTATGTATCCGGTGGTAATACTGGAAAACAAAGTGCTTAGGGCTACGGCCAAGACTCATAAAGTAGCTGTGTTCAAGAATCAACATACTGAACTAGGAAAGTCAATAACACTATCTAAATACTAAGTTCCTATAGATGCCAATCATTCTGAACTTCAAAGGATGAAGTGAGATGCCAAAACTGTTCAGAAGCAAAAAGCTAATAGCCCCGCTCATCTAATTAATACTGATCTTCACAGATATTTTTGGAATTTATTGTATATTCTTTTCTTTTTATCCTATTTGCTTTTCAATTGCTTGGGGACAAGCAACAATTTAAGTTTGGTGTTGTGATGAGCGGATAATTTATACGCTTTTTGGCATTGTTTTTAGTATGTTTTTAGTATGATTTAGTTCATTTTTATTATATTTTTATTAGTTTTTAAATAAAAATCATATTTCTGGACTTTACTATGAGTTTGTGTGTTTTTCTATAATTTCAGGTATTTTCTGGCTGAAATTGAGGGAGCTGAGCAAAAATCTGATTCAGGCTGAAAAAGGACTGCAGATGTTGTTGGATTCTGACCTCCCTGCACTTGAAATAGATTTTCCGGAGCTACAAAAGTCCCAATGGCGCGCTCTCAATTGCGTTGGAAAGCAGACATCTAGGGCTTTCCAGCAATATATAATAGTCTATACTTTGCTCAAGTATAGATGACGTAAACGCCAGTTCCATGTTGCAGTCTGGCATTAAACGCCAGAAACAAGTTACAAGTTGGAGTTAAACGCCCAAAACAGGTTACAACCTGACGTTTAACTCCAGAAACAGCCTAGGCACGTGTAAAGCTTAAGTCTCAGCCCCAGCACACACCAAGTAGGCCCCAGAAGTGGATTTCTGCACTATCTATCTTAGTTTACTCATTTTCTGTAAACCTAGGTTACTAGTTTAGTATTTAAACAACTTTTAGAGATTTATTTTATACCTCATGACATTTTAGATCTGAACTTTGTACTCTTTGATGGCATGAGTCTCTAAACTCCATTGTTGGGGGTGAGGAGCTCTGCTGTGTTTCGATGAATTAATGCAACTATTTCTGTTTTCTATTCAAACACGCTTGTTTCTATCTAAGATGTTCATTCGCACTTCAATATGATGGATGTGATGATCCGTGATACTCATCACCATCCTCAACTTATGAACGCTGCCTGACAACCACCTCCGTTCTACCTTCGATTGAATGAATATCTCTTGGATTCCTTAATCAGAATCTTCGTGGTATAAGCTAGAATCCATTGGCAGCATTCTTGAGAATCCGGAAAGTCTAAACCTTGTCTGTGGTATTCCGAGTAGGATTTAGGGATTGAATGACTGTGACGAGCTTCAAACTCACAAGGGTTGGGTGTAGTGATAGACGCAAAAGGATCAATGGATCCTATTCCAGCATGAGTCAGAACCGACAGATGATTAGCCGGGCGGTGACAGCGCACCTGGACCTTTTTCACTGAGAGGACGGATGGTAGCCATTGACAACGGTGATCCACCAACACACAGCTTGCCATAGGAGGAACCTTGCGTGCGTGAAGAAGAAGACAGGGAGAAAGCAGAAATTCAGAAGACAAAGCATCTCCAAAACTCCAACATATTCTCTATTACTGCAGAACAAGTATTTATTTCATGCTCTTTTATTTTTTGCAATTCAAACTGATAAACATAATTGATATCCTGACTAAGAGTTACATGATAACCATAGATTGCTTCAAACCAACAATCTCCGTGGGATTCGACCCTTACTCACGTAAGGTATTACTTGGACGACCCAGTGCACTTGCTGGTTAGTTGTGCGAATTTGTGAGAAATAGTAATATTGACATTGACATACACAATTTCGTGCACCAGGCTTCTATTGGCCAACTATCTTCAAGGATGCCAGAGAGTTTGTTCACCAATGCAATGAATGCCAAAGCGCTGGAGGATTGACAAAAAGGAATGAGATGCTGATGCACAGAAAACTTGTCTCTCAACAAATTTCCTTCGGCAAGTGTACCGAATTGTCGTCAAGTAAAACTCACAAAAGAGTGAGGTCGAATCCCACAGAGATTAACGGATTAAGCAATCAATGGTTAATTGATTATTCTAGTTAGACAAATCATATTGGAGTGATAAGCAGCACGGAAATGTAAATTGCATGAAAGTAAAGAAAGCAATAAAGTGCAGAGAAGTAAAATGGCAAGAAAATAAAATGTAAGAACTAAAAAAATAAAATGAACATTGGGATCAAGAGATATTGCAATCCTCCGGATCAAGTTCATTCTCATCTCTTCCTCAATCAATGCATTCATTGATCTCCTTGGCAATCTTAATTGATCGAATTCCAATTTCTTGGAATTCAATCTCTCAAATCTTGATCAATAGCCAATTCCTTGGTCAATTTCTCATGAGAAAAGATGAAGTAAGGTCACTGATTATACCACATGCATTTCCCAAATCAAGTGTTGGAAGGATTATAATCACATATCCATCCACACCTAATTTGGTCTAGCATGAGAAATCATTTCTAGCATGATCTCTTTATTCCTCTTTCAAGATTCAGAAGAGATCCAAGTATGAATAGTTTCTTTTCCAAGATAACTACCCAATTGGATGAAGATCAAAAGCTCTCTAGTAAAATCGAGAGGAAAGAAAGAAGAAGAAGAATAAGAACTACACTTAATCCATTGAATCACAATAGAGCTCTCTAACCCAATGAAAGGGGTTTAGTTGTTCATAGCACTAGAAAATGAAAACAAAGATGGAGAATACATTCTGAAAACTAGAAGTGCAGAGAAAGTAAATACAGGAAGTAATTCTATGCTATTTTCCAACTCCCGGAACTCCCAAAATAATTCAAAGCTACTCCTATATATACTACTCTTCTCATCTTCTAGTTGGCTCTTCAAGTCTTGGGCCTTTGGATCTTGAGTTTGAAGCAGTTCTTTTCTTCATTTGGGCTTGGCTTTACTTGCAGAGAGAAAGTGTGAAGTGGGCAGAGACTTTAGCTCAGGGCGTTAGGGGTGTTAACGTTTAGTGAAAATATGAGTTCGAGAACGTTAGTGACAATCAACTTTCTCACTAACAATCCTAAGTAAAAGCCACGTTAACTTTAACGTTAGTGGCAGAAATGTTGCCACTAACGTTGCATCTAGGTCCTTCGCACACGTTATTGGGGCTTAACTTTCCCAATAACGTTGAAAAGCCCCCTTGCTCCTACGTTAGAGCCCACGTTAACTTAGTTAACGTGGCTCTTTAACGTGGGCTTGCCATCCTTCGAGAACGTTAGTGACACTCAACATTGTCACTAACGTTCCAATGTGCCCCCATGTCTCACGTTAGAGCCCACGTTAACTTAGTTAACGTGGCTCTTTAACATGGCATTACTTAGCCATCCCCAACGTTAGTGACAATGTTGAGTGTCACTAACGTTGGCTCATCTTTTGCTCATCCATGTTAGCTTCCACGTTAACTAAGTTAACGTGAGAGTTAACGTGGGTCATAGTGGCTTGTGTGGCTCCTTCCAACGTTAGTGACAATGTTGAGTGTCACTAACGTTGGCCATCACCTTCTTCTTTCATGTTAGCCTCCACGTTAACTAAGTTAACGTGGAAGTCAACGTGGCTCCTTGGGGTTGTGTGGTTGCTTCCAACGTTAGTGACAATGTTGGGTGTCACTAACGTTGTCGACCACCCTTGCCTCTTCACGTTAGCTCCCACGTTAACCAAGTTAACGTGGGAGTTAACGTGGCATTGTGCACTTAGGCCAACGTTAGTGACAATGTTGAATGTCACTAACGTTTGGTTCCTTTCTCCCTTTTAACGTTAGAGGCCACGTTAACTAAGTTAACGTGGACTCTAACGTGGCCACTTATGAGTATTGGCCAACGTTAGTGATAATGTTAAGTGTCACTAACGTTGGCTCAATTTTCCTTCTTCACATTAGAGTTCACGTTAACTTAGTTAACGTGACTCTTAACGTGGGTAATGATGGCTTCGAGAGCGTTATTGGCAGTCACTTTTCTCATTAACTTTGCAAGTTACCTCCCATTCCTTGCTTCCTTTGGTCCTAAAATCAGGCAATGGAGTGCATCAAAGTTCTAGTCCAAGTCATGGGTAATGCAACATACAATTTGTCACTAAACTCATGCAAAATCCTCATGAAATCATGTAAAATGCACAATGTATGCTTGAATACAGGTGTAAGTGAATATCTACCCAAAACTAGCTTATTTCCTAAGAAAATGCAGGAAACTACCCTAAAATCAGTAAAGAAAAGGTCAGTGAAACTGGCCAACATGCCCTGGCATCACAACACCAAACTTAAAGCTTGCTTGTCCCTAAGCAAGTACTGGAACAAGAGAATGATGAATGGAATGCCAAGAGAAATGAGTCATTCTTGTGGAAGTCATGTCCTTGGTTTTATGGTGGTTTCATCATAGCAACTTAGGTTCATTCCTGGCTTTCAGACCTTTATCATGCCCTACAATACTCACTTTGCTTACATCCCATGAGACTTTTATTCATTGATCCTTTTTTTGTCATTTCAGGGCTTATTGGTGTTCTTCAGGCCAAGTGTTCTGTGAGGGGGCAACTCTTTAAGATAAGCTTTCAGCCAACACTCCCGAACCAGTTGGTTCAAGGTGCTAGGTGTTGAGACACCCCTAAGGACTTACTCCCTCAAGTCTCTCCCCCATACATACACACCACAGGCATATAGTTTATTCATTTTCTTTTCTTGAGGCCTTGGTGTCCAGCACCTCTTTGGGTTACTAAGTGTTCTGTGGTGAGGGTTACTCTTGATAGTGGACTTTCAGCTGATAATCCCGAGTTAGTTAACCCAAGTTACCAAGTGATAAGGCACCCCTAAGAGCTTATTCATCCACGTAGATCCCTCACACAGGAGCACCACAGACACATGCTTCAAGATTAAAACCATTGGTGCCTAGCCTTATTGCTTACTTTTTTTTTCTTTTATTCTTCCACTTTCATTGTTCTTTCCCTCTTTTTTATTAGGATCTTCTTATTTAGCTAGTCTCATGGGGTGTGTCTCAAGCATAGTATTCATGACAGATAGTTGTCCTCCCACCTTGTGGTTGAACCAACTTAGCTAACTTATGACTATACCATAAACTCATGAACTTACTCCATAGTATGAACTCCTCTCTGGTCTTTAAAAACACTCATTCTCTTTTTATTTGATTTAAAGGGGACAAGCATACTAGTAAGCAAAGTAAGGATGCAGTAATAACATTCAGACTAGAAAATACAGCCTTAATCAATAAAAAGTTTAAAAGACAGAATTGACATGCTTATTCACAAGGAGAAAGCACACATACATACAAAGAACATAGAAGACAATCATGCAAATTAAAGTGCTGGAAATAAGTAAGAGGAGAAAGGAACTTTACCACCTTGTATTTTATCTTCATTGTTGTTGCCCTTTTCCTCCTATTCTTCCCCTTCCCACACCAGACATAGAATGATTGCTTATACTCAAGCAACAATTAAAACAGTGGTGACGGGGTTTATGATGGATCATGAATGTCTTAAAATAAAGTGAGTATGCATGTGTTTCAGCAAGCAAGATTATGGATCACAACAAAAGCACAAGAAGTAAAACAAAGACAATGTGATTGCATTAATAAGTGTTGTTGGCATGGTACTTAGCATGAAAGTTAAGCGGCAACACCAAACTTAGTGTGCCACTGTCAATTTAGAATGTTGCAAGTACCCAGTGAAGATTGAAAATCAAATTGTTGCATGGCAACACCAAACTTAGAGTGCAATCATATGCCAAATTATTGAAAGTAAACTAAGCAAAGCAAGAAAATGTTACCTACGGTTGGGTTGCCTCCCAACAAGCACTCTTTTACTGTTATTAGCTTGACATGTTGTTCATGACTTTCTTCCTCTTCTTCCAGTTTGTTAAGAGGAATGACCTCAAGAGGAAAGAGGAGCCAGTTAATGCCCCTTGTTTTGAGTGTCTCTCCCCAGCAAGCCTTCTTCTGTTGTTAGCTTGAGTAAACTTGCTTGTTGGGGTAGGGGTGGGATGGCTTTTGGTTGACCTTTTCTTCTTCATGAATATTGTCCTTCTTTTCTTGGTCACCATTCTTTTGTTAGTGTTCATGTTGATTGCCTTTACCACCTTGATTTCAGGATTTGGGTATTGTATGATGGGTGGAGCATCCTCTTCATCAAGAACTTCTTGAATTGGTGGTTCAATGAACTCACCCTCTATGCAACTCTCTGTTTCCTTGGAGTGTGGACTCCCTTGATTGACTTCCTCCCTTTCTTCTACATGATGTTGCATTGAGTCTTTTGGGAGTGAGTTTGCATGTTCCTTTGTCACCACTAACCTCTGTGGGTATGGAGCCTTAGGCTTATATACTCTCATAACCTCCTCCTTCTTCATAGAAATCTCACTTGGTATAGGTGCCTCTTTTTCTTGTTCTTCTGATTCCTCCCTTGGGTTTGCCATGGTATCACTGAGAGAATTGTGGGTAGTGATTTGCTTTGATAGATATCAAACTTGTGCCTCAAGCTTCTTAATGGCAACCCACCGGTTCTGCATAATGGTTTTTACTTCCTCTTGAAAAGTCCTTGTGTCCTTAGATTCTTCCAAGAGCATTGCCAGTAGGTTCTCTATCCTTGATAGCTTATCCTCGAGGGGAGGGTGTGCAGCTGGGGTGAAATTTGGAGGTTGAGGGTGGCTACTTTGTGAATGGAATTGGTTGTTTTATGGTTTTATCTTCTGAGAGTGGTATGACTTTTGTGGGTACTGGACTGAGTTTTGTGGATGGTGAAATGAATTGTATGGATTTCGGATAGACTTTTGTGCTGAGGCATACTCAAATGATGAAGAATTTAGGAATGTAAAACTTGGAGGTGAGGTTGTATAATTGAGAGGTGATGGCTCTTGATGAATGGGGTATGAATGAGTGAAATCTCTTTGATTATGATCTTCCCAGCCACAACTTGAGTAGTGATTAATTTCACCTAAATATGGACCATTTTGTGGCTCTGGAAAGTACCTCATTTCATGTTCTTGATACTCCCACCCACCATGAGCATAGTAAAGTGAATCATTCTGTGGTGGTGGAGAGTTTCCCATGAAATTTGATTGACCAAAACATGATGGATGCTCCTTTCTTTCCTGCAGAAAGCTCTGTCTCAAACAATAATCACCAAAAGAAATTGGAATCTCCATTGTCACAGATGAGGAAATTCTCAGTGAGGCAATATCACAAACAGTTAGTTAGCAAAAGAAAATAAAGAAACAAAAGAAAATAAAGACAAAAAAAAGTGTCTAATCTAGTAAATCAATCAACCGGTAGTTTGTTAATCACAATTAATCCCCGGCAACGGCGCCATAAACTTGATGCACTGAAAACTTGTCTCATAACAAATTTTCTTCGGCAAGTGTACCGAATTGTTGTCAAGTAAAACTCACAAAAGAGTGAGATCGAATCCCACAGAGATTAACGGATTAAGCAATCAATGGTTAATTGATTATTCTAGTTAGACGAATCATATTGGAGTGATAAGCAGCACGGAAATGTAAATTGCATGAAAGTAAAGAAAGCAATAAAGTGCAGAGAAGTAAAATGGCAAGAAAATAAAATGTAAGAACTAAAAAAATAAAATGAACATTGGGATCAAGAGATATTGCAATCCTCCGGATCAAGTTCATTCTCATCTCTTCCTCAATCAATGCATTCATTGATCTCCTTGGCAATCTTAATTGATCGAATTCCAACTTGGAATTCGATCTCTCAAATCTTAATCAATAGCCAGTTCCTTGGTCAATTTCTCATGAGAAGAGATCAAGTAAGGTCACTGATTATACCACATGCATTTCCCAAATCAAGTGTTGGAAGGATTATAATCACATATCCATCCACACCCAATTTGGTCCATCATGAGAAAGCATTTCTAGCATGATCTCTTCATTCCTCTTTCAAGATTCAGAAGAGATCCAAGTATGAATAGTTTCTTTTCCAAGATAACTACCCAATTGGATGAAGATCGTAAGCTCTCTAGTAAAATCGAGAGGAAAGAAAGAAGAAGAAGAATAAGAACTACACTTAATCCATTGAATCACAATAGAGCTCTCTAACCGAATGAAAGGGTTTAGTTGTTCATAGCACTAGAAAATGAAAACAAAGATGGAGAATACATTCTGAAAACTAGAAGTGCAGAGAAAGTAAATACAGGAAGTAATTCTATGCTATTTTCCAACTCCCGGAACTCCCAAAATAATTCAAAGCTAATCCTATATATACTACTCTTCTCATCTTCTAGTTGGCTCTTCAAGTCTTGGGCCTTTAGATCTTGAGTTTGAAGCAGTTCTTTTCTTCATTTGGGCTTGGCTTTACTTGCAGAGAGAAAGTGTGAAGTGGGCAGAGACTTTAGCTCAGGGCGTTAGGGCTATTAACGTTTAGTGAAAATATGAGTTCGAGAACGTTAGTGACAATCAACTTTCTCACTAACGTTCCTAAGTTAAAGCCACGTTAACTTTAACGTTAGTGGCACAAACATTGCCACTAACGTTGCCTCTAGGTCCTTCGCACACGTTTTTGGGGCTTAACTTTCCCAATAACGTTGAAAAGCCCCCTTGCTCCTACGTTAGAGCCCACGTTAACTTAGTTAGCGTGAATCTTTAACGTGGGCTTGCCATCCTTCGAGAATGTTAGTGACACTCAACATTGTCACTAACGTTCCAATGTGCCCCCATGTCTCACGTTAGAGCCCACGTTAACTTAGTTAACGTGGCTCTTTAACGTGGCATTACTTAGCCATCCGCAACGTTAGTGACAATGTTGAGTGTCACTAACGTTGGCTCATCTTTTGCTCATCCATGTTAGCTTCCACGTTAACTAAGTTAACGTGGGAGTTAACGTGGCTCATAGTGGCTTGTGTGGCTCCTTCCAATGTTAGTGACAATGTTGAGTGTCACTAACGTTGGCCATCACCTTCTTCTTTCACGTTAGCCTCCACGTTAACTAAGTTAACGTGGAAGTCAACGTGACTCCTTGGGGTTGTGTGGTTGCTTCCAACGTTAGTGACAATGTTGGGTGTCACTAACGTTGTCGACCACCCTTGCCTCTTCACGTTAGCTCCCACGTTAACCAAGTTAACGTGGGAGTTAACGTGGCATTGTGCACTTAGGCCAACGTTAGTGACAATGTTGAATGTCACTAACGTTTGGTTCCTTTCTCCCTTTTAACGTTAGAGGCCACGTTAACTAAGTTAACGTGGACTCTAACGTGGCCACTTATGAGTATTGGCCAACGTTAGTGATAATGTTAAGTGTCACTAACGTTGGCTCAATTTTCCTTCTTCACATTAGAGTTCACGTTAACTTAGTTAACGTGACTCTTAACGTGGGTAATGATGGCTTCGAGAGCGTTATTGGCAGTCACTTTTCTCATTAACTTTGCAAGTTACCTCCCATTCCTTGCTTCCTTTGGTCCTAAAATCAGGCAATGGAGTGCATCAAAGTTCTAGTCCAAGTCATGGGTAATGCAACATACAATTTGTCACTAAACTCATGCAAAATCCTCATGAAATCATGTAAAATGCACAATGTATGCTTGAATACAGGTGTAAGTGAATATCTACCCAAAACTAGCTTATTTCCTAAGAAAATGCAGGAAACTACCCTAAAATCAGTAAAGAAAAGGTCAGTGAAACTGGCCAACATGCCCTGGCATCACAACACCAAACTTAAAGCTTGCTTGTCCCTAAGCAAGTACTGGAACAAGAGAATGATGAATGGAATGCCAAGAGAAATGAGTCATTCTTGTGGAAGTCATGTCCTTGGTTTTATGGTGGTTTCATCATAGCAACTTAGGTTCATTCCTGGCTTTCAGACCTTTATCATGCCCTACAATACTCACTTTGCTTACATCCCATGAGACTTTTATTCATTGATCCTTTTTTTGTCATTTCAGGGCTTATTGGTGTTCTTCAGGCTAAGTGTTCTGTGAGGGGGCAACTCTTTAAGATAAGCTTTCAGCCAACACTCCCGAACCAGTTGGTTCAAGGTGCTAGGTGTTGAGACACCCCTAAGGACTTACTCCCTCAAGTCTCTCCCCCATACATACACACCACAGGCATATAGTTTATTCATTTTCTTTTCTTGAGGCCTTGGTGTCCAGCACCTCTTTGGGTTACTAAGTGTTCTGTGGTGAGGGTTACTCTTGATAGTGGACTTTCAGCTGATAATCCCGAGTTAGTTAACCCAAGTTACCAAGTGATAAGGCACCCCTAAGAGCTTATTCATCCAAGTAGATCCCTCACACAGGAGCACCACAGACACATGCTTCAAGATTAAAACCATTGGTGCCTAGCCTTATTGCTTACTTTTTTTTCTTTTATTCTTCCACTTTCATTGTTCTTTCCCTCTTTTTTATTAGGATCTTCTTATTTAGCTAGTCTCATGGGGTGTGTCTCAAGCATAGTATTCATGACAGATAGTTGTCCTCCCACCTTGTGGTTGAACCAACTTAGCTAACTTATGACTATAACATAAACTCATGAACTTACTCCATAGTATGAACTCCTCTCTGGTCTTTAAAAACACTCATTCTCTTTTTATTTGATTTAAAGAGGACAAGCATACTAGTAAGCAAAGTAAGGATGCAGTAATGACATTCAGACTAGAAAATACAGCCTTAATCAATAAAAAGTTTAAAAGACAGAATTGACATGCTTATTCACAAGGAGAAAGCACACATACATACAAAGAACATAGAAGACAATCATGCAAATTAAAGTGCTGGAAATAAGTAAGAGGAGAAAGGAACTTTACCACCTTGTATTTTATCTTCATTGTTGTTGCCCTTTTCCTCCTATTCTTCCCCTTCCCACACCAGACATAGAATGATTGCTTATACTCAAGCAACAATTAAAACGGTGGTGACGGGGTTTATGTTGGATCATGAATGTCTTAAAATAAAGTGAGTATGCATGTGTTTCAGCAAGCAAGATTATGGATCACAACAAAAGCACAAGAAGTAAAACAGAGACAATGTGATTGCATTAATAAGTGTTGTTGGCATGGTACTTTGCATGAAAGTTAAGTGGCAACACCAAACTTAGTGTGCCACTGTCAATTTAGAATGTTGCAAGTACCCAGTGAAGATTGAAAATCAAATTGTTGCATGGCAACACCAAACTTAGAGTGCAATCATATGCCAAATTATTGAAAGTAAACTAAGCAAAGCAAGAAAATGTTACCTACGGTTGGGTTGCCTCCCAACAAGCACTCTTTTACTGTCATTAGCTTGACATGTTGTTCATGACTTTCTTCCTCTTCTTCCAGTTTGTTAAGAGGAATGACCTCAAGAGGAAAGAGGAGCCAGTTAATGCCCCTTGTTTTGAGTGCCTCTCCCCAGCAAGCCTTCTTCTATTGTTAGCTTGAGTAAACTTGCTTGTTGGGGTAGGGGTGGGATGGCTTTTGGTTGACCTTTTCTTCTTCATGAATATTGTCCTTCTTTTCTTGGTCACCATTCTTTTGTTAGTGTTCATGTTGATTGCCTTTACCACCTTGATTTCAGGATTTGGGTATTGTATGATGGGTGGAGCATCCTCTTCATCAAGAACTTCTTGAATTGGTGGTTCAATGAACTCACCCTCTATGCAACTCTCTGTTTCCTTGGAGTGTGGACTCCCTTGATTGACTTCCTCCCTTTCTTCTACATGATGTTGCATTGAGTCTTTTGGGAGTGAGTTTGCATGTTCCTTTGTCACCACTAACCTCTGTGGGTATGGAGCCTTAGGCTTATATACTCTCATAACCTCCTCCTTCTTCATAGAAATCTCACTTGGTATAGGTGCCTCTTTTTCTTGTTCTTCTGATTCCTCCCTTGGGTTTGCCATGGTATCACTGAGAGAATTGTGGGTAGTGATTTGCTTTGATAGATATCCAACTTGTGCCTCAAGCTTCTTAATGGCAACCCACCGGTTCTGCATAATGGTTTTTACTTCCTCTTGAAAAGTCCTTGTGTCCTTAGATTCTTCCAAGAGCATTGCCAGTAGGTTCTCTATCCTTGATAGCTTATCCTCGAGGGGAGGGTGTGCAGCTGGGGTGAAATTTGGAGGTTGAGGGTGGCTACTTTGTGAATGGAATTGGTTGTTTTGTGGTTTTATGTTCTGAGAGTGGTATGACTTTTGTGGGTAATGGACTGAGTTTTGTGGATGGTGAAATGAATTGTATGGATTTTGGATAGACTTTTGTGCTGAGGCATACTCAAATGATGAAGAATTTAGGCATGTAAAACTTGGAGGTGAGGTTGTATAATTGAGAGGTGATGGCTCTTGATGAATGGGGTATGAATGAGTGAAATCTCTTTGATTATGATCTTCCCAGCCACAACTTGAGTAGTGATTAATTTCACCTAAATATGGACCATTTTGTGGCTCTGGAAAGTACCTCATTTCATGTTCTTGATACTCCCACCCACCATGAGCATAGTAAAGTGAATCATTCTGTGGTGGTGGAGAGTTTCCCATGAAATTTGATTGACCAAAACATGATGGATGCTCCTTTCTTTCCTGCAGAAAGCTCTGTCTCAAACAATAATCACCAAAAGAAATTGGAATCTCCATTGTCACAGATGAGGAAATTCCCAGTGAGGCAATATCACAAACAGTTAGTTAGCAAAAGAAAATAAAGAAACAAAAGAAAATAAAGACAAAAAAAAGTGTCTAATCTAGTAAATCAATCAACCGGTAGTTTGTTAATCACAATTAATCCCCGGCAATGGCGCCATAAACTTGATGCACTGAAAACTTGTCTCATAACAAATTTCCTTCGGCAAGTGTACCGAATTGTCGTCAAGTAAAACTCACAAAAGAGTGAGATCGAATCCCACAGAGATTAACGGATTAAGCAATCAATGGTTAATTGATTATTCTAGTTAGACGAATCATATTGGAGTGATAAGCAGCACGGAAATGTAAATTGCATGAAAGTAAAGAAAGCAATAAAGTGCAGAGAAGTAAAATGGCAAGAAAATAAAATGTAAGAACTAAAAAAATAAAATGAACATTGGGATCAAGAGATATTGCAATCCTCCGGATCAAGTTCATTCTCATCTCTTCCTCAATCAATGCATTCATTGATCTCCTTGGCAATCTTAATTGATCGAATTCCAATTTCTTGGAATTCAATCTCTCAAATCTTAATCAATAGCCAATTCCTTGGTCAATTTCTCATGAGAAGAGATGAAGTAAGGTCACTGATTATACCACATGCATTTCCCAAATCAAGTGTTGGAAGGATTATAATCACATATCCATCCACACCCAATTTGGTCCAGCATGAGAAAGCATTTCTAGCATGATCTCTTCATTCCTCTTTCAAGATTCAGAAGAGATCCAAGTATGAATAGTTTCTTTTCCAAGATAACTACCCAATTGGATGAAGATCGAAAGCTCTCTAGTAAAATCGAGAGGAAAGAAAGAAGAAGAAGAATAAGAACTACACTTAATCCATTGAATCACAATAGAGCTCTCTAACCGAATGAAAGGGGTTTAGTTGTTCATAGCACTAGAAAATGAAAACAAAGATGGAGAATACATTCTGAAAACTAGAAGTGCAGAGAAAGTAAATACAGGAAGTAATTCTATGCTATTTTCCAACTCCCGGAACTCCTAAAATAATTCAAAGCTACTCCTATATATACTACTCTTCTCATCTTCTAGTTGGCTCTTCAAGTCTTGGGCCTTTGGATCTTGAGTTTGAAGCAGTTCTTTTCTTCATTTGGGCTTGGCTTTACTTGCAGAGAGAAAGTGTGAAGTGGGCAGAGACTTTAGCTCAGGGAGTTAGGGGTGTTAACGTTTAGTGAAAATATGAGTTCGAGAACGTTAGTGACAATCAACTTTCTCACTAACGTTCCTAAGTTAAAGCCACGTTAACTTTAACGTTAGTGGCACAAACATTGCCACTAACGTTGCCTCTAGGTCCTTCGCACACGTTATTGGGGCTTAACTTTCCCAATAACGTTGAAAAGCCCCCTTGCTCCTACGTTAGAGCCCACGTTAACTTAGTTAGCGTGGCTCTTTAACGTGGGCTTGCCATCCTTCGAGAACGTTAGTGACACTCAACATTGTCACTAACGTTCCAATGTACCCCCATGTCTCACGTTAGAGCCCACGTTAACTTAGTTAACGTGGCTCTTTAACGTGGCATTACTTAGCCATCCGCAACGTTAGTGACAATGTTGAGTGTCACTAACGTTGGCTCATCTTTTGCTCATCCATGTTAGCTTCCACGTTAACTAAGTTAACGTGGGAGTTAACGTGGCTCATAGTGGCTTGTGTGGCTCCTTCCAATGTTAGTGACAATGTTGAGTGTCACTAACGTTGGCCATCACCTTCTTCTTTCACGTTAGCCTCCACGTTAACTAAGTTAACGTGGAAGTCAACGTGACTCCTTGGGGTTGTGTGGTTGCTTCCAACGTTAGTGACAATGTTGGGTGTCACTAACGTTGTCGACCACCCTTGCCTCTTCACGTTAGCTCCCACGTTAACCAAGTTAACGTGGCATTGTGCACTTAGGCCAACGTTAGTGACAATGTTGAATGTCACTAACGTTTGGTTCCTTTCTCCGTTTTAACGTTAGAGGCCACGTTAACTAAGTTAACGTGGACTCTAACGTGGCCACTTATGAGTATTGGCCAACGTTAGTGATAATGTTAAGTGTCACTAACGTTGGCTCAATTTTCCTTCTTCACATTAGAGTTCACGTTAACTTAGTTAACGTGACTCTTAACGTGGGTAATGATGGCTTCGAGAGCGTTATTGGCAGTCACTTTTCTCATTAACTTTGCAAGTTACCTTCCATTCCTTGCTTCCTTTGGTCCTAAAATCAGGCAATAGAGTGCATCAAAGTTCTAGTCCAAGTCATGGGTAATGCAACATACAATTTGTCACTAAACTCATGCAAAATCCTCATGAAATCATGTAAAATGCACAATGTATGCTTGAATACAGGTGTAAGTGAATATCTACCCAAAACTAGCTTATTTCCTAAGAAAATGTAGGAAACTACCCTAAAAACAGTAAAGAAAAGGTCAGTGAAACTGGCCAACATGCCCTGGCATCACAACACCAAACTTAAAGCTTGCTTGTCCCTAAGCAAGTACTGGAACAAGAGAATGATGAATGGAATGCCAAGAGAAATGAGTCATTCTTGTGGAAGTCATGTCCCTGGTTTTATGGTGGTTTTATGCATAGCATCTTAGGTTCATTCCTGGCTTTCAGACCTTTATCATGCCCTACAATACTCACTTTGCTTACATCCCATGAGACTTTTATTCATTGATCATTTTTTTGTCATTTCAGGGCTTATTGGTGTTCTTCAGGCTAAGTGTTCTGTGAGGGGGCAACTCTTTAAGATAAGCTTTCAGCCAACACTCCCGAACCAGTTGGTTCAAAGTGCTAGGTGTTGAGACACCCCTAAGGACTTACTCCCTCAAGTCTCTCCCCCATACATACACACCACAGGCATATAGTTTATTCATTTTCTTTTCTTGAGGCCTTGGTGTCCAGCACCTCTTTGGGTTACTAAGTGTTCTGTGGTGAGGGTTACTCTTGATAGTGGACTTTCAGCTGATAATCCCGAGTTAGTTAACCCAAGTTACCAAGTGATAAGGCACCCCTAAGAGCTTATTCATCCAAGTAGATCCCTCACACAGGAGCACCACAGACACATGCTTCAAGATTAAAACCATTGGTGCCTAGCCTTATTGCTTACTTTTTTTTTCTTTTATTCTTCCACTTTCATTGTTCTTTCCCTCTTTTTTATTAGGATCTTCTTATTTAGCTAGTCTCATGGGGTGTGTCTCAAGCATAGTATTCATGACAGATAGTTGTCCTCCCACCTTGTGGTTGAACCAACTTAGCTAACTTATGACTATACCATAAACTCATGAACTTACTCCATAGTATGAACTCCTCTCTGGTCTTTAAAAACACTCATTCTCTTTTTATTTGATTTAAAGGGGACAAGCATACTAGTAAGCAAAGTAAGGATGCAGTAATGACATTCAGACTAGAAAACACAGCCTTAATCAATAAAAAGTTTAAAAGACATAATTGACATGCTTATTCACAAGGAGAAAGCACACATACATACAAAGAACATAAAAGACAATCATGCAAATTAAAGTGCTGGAAATAAGTAAGAGGAGAAAGGAACTTTACCAACTTGTATTTTATCTTCATTGTTGTTGCCTTTTTCCTCCTATTCTTCCCCTTCCCACACCAGACATAGAATGATTGCTTATACTCAAGCAACAATTAAAACAGTGGTGACGGGGTTTATGATGGATCATGAATGTCTTAAAATAAAGTGAGTATGCATGTGTTTCAGCAAGCAAGATTATGGATCACAACAAAAGCACAAGAAGTAAAACAGAGACAATGTGATTGCATTAATAAGTGGTGTTGGCATGGTACTTTGCATGAAAGTTAAGTGGCAACACCAAACATAGTGTGCCATTGTCAATTTAGAATGTTGCAAGTACCCAGTGAAGATTGAAAATCAAATTGTTGCATGGCAACACCAAACTTAGAGTGCAATCATATGCCAAATTATTGAAAGTAAACTAAGCAAAGCAAGAAAATGTTACCTACGGTTGGGTTGCCTCCCAACAAGCGCTCTTTTACTGTCATTAGCTTGACATGTTGTTCATGACTTTCTTCCTCTTCTTCCAGTTTGTTAAGAGGAATGACCTCAAGAGGAAAGAGGAGCAAGTTAGTGCCCCTTGTTTTGAGTGCCTCTCCCCAGCAAGCCTTCTTCTGTTGTTAGCTTGAGTAAACTTGCTTGTTGGGGTAGGGGTGGGATGGCTTTTGGTTGACCTTTTCTTCTTCATGAATATTGTCCTTCTTTTTTTGGTCACCATCCTTTTGTTAGTGTTCATGTTGATTGCCTTTACCACCTTGATTTCAGGATTTGGGTATTGTATGATGGGTGGAGCATCCTCTTCATCAAGAACTTCTTGATTTGGTGGTTCAATGAACTCACCCTCTATGCAACTCTCTGTTTCCTTGGAGTGTGGACTCCCTTGATTGACTTCCTCTCTTTCTTCTACATGATGTTGCATTGAGTCTTTTGGGAGTGAGTTTGCATGTTCCTTTGTCACCACTAGTAACCTCTGTGGGTGTGGAGCCTTAGTCTTATATACTCTCATAACCTCCTCCTTCTTCATAGAAATCTCACTTGGTATAGGTGCCTCTTTTTCTTGTTCTTCTGATTCCTCCATTGGGTTTGCCATGGTATCACTGAGAGAATTGTGGGTAGTGATTTGCTTTGATAGATATCCAACTTGTGCCTCAAGCTTCTTAATGGCAACCCACCGGTTCTGCATAATGGTTTTTACTTCCCCTTGAAAAGTCCTTGTGTCCTTAGATTCTTCCAAGAGCATTGCTAGTAGGTTCTCTATCCTTGATAGCTTATCCTCGAGGGGAGGGTGTGCAGCTGGGGTGAAATTTGGAGGTTGAGGGTGGCTACTTTGTGAATGGAATTGGTTGTTTTGTGGTTTTATGTTCTGAGAGTGGTATGACTTTTGTGGGTAATGGACTGAGTTTTGTGGATGGTGAAATGAATTGTATGGATTTGGGATAGACTTTTGTGCTGAGGCATACTCAAATGATGAAGAATTTAGGCATGTAAAACTTGGAGGTGAGGTTGTATAATTGAGAGGTGATGGCTCTTGATGAATGGGGTGTGAATGAGTGAAATCTCTTTGATTATGATCTTCCCAGTCACAACTTGAGTAGTGATTAATTTCACCTAAATATGGACCATTTTGTGGCTCTGGAAAGTACCCCATTTCATGTTCTTGATACTCCCACCCACCATGAGCATAGTAAAGTGAATCATTCTGTGGTGGTGGAGATTTTCCCATGAAATTTGATTGACTAAAACATGATGGATGCTCCTTTCTTTCCTGCAGAAAGCTCTGTCTCAAACAATAATCACCAAAAGAAATTAGAATCTCCATTGTCACAGATGAGGAAATTTCCATTGAGGCAATATCACAAACAGTTAGTTAGCAAAAGAAAATAAAGAAACAAAAGAAAATAAAGACAAAAAAAAGTGTCTAATCTAGTAAATCAATCAACTGGTAGTTTGTTAATCGCAATTAATTCTCGGTAACGGCGCCATAAACTTGATGCACTGAAAACTTGTTTCATAAAAAATTTCCTTCGGCAAGTGTTCCGAATTGTCGTCAAGTAAAACTCACAAAAGAGTGAGGACGAATCCCACAGAGATTAACGGATTAAGCAATCAATGGTTAATTGATTATTCTAGTTAGACGAATCATATTGGAGTGATAAGCAGCACGGAAATGTAAATTGCATGAAAGTAAAGAAAGCAATAAAGTGCAAAGAAGTAAAATGGCAAGAAAATAAAATGTAAGAACTAAAAAAATAAAATGAACATTGGAATCAAGAGATATTGCAATCCTCCGGATCAAGTTCATTCTCATCTCTTCCTCAATCAATGCATTCATTGATCTCCTTGCCAATCTTAATTGATCGAATTCCAATTTCTTGGAATTCAATCTCTCAAATCTTGATCAATAGCCAATTCCTTGGTCAATTTCTCATGAGAAGAGATGAAGTACGGTCACTGATTATACCACATGCATTTCCCAAATCAAGTGTTGGAAGGATTATAATCACATATCCATCCACACCCAATTTGGTCCAGCATGAGAAAGCATTTCTAGCATGATCTCTTCATTCCTCTTTCAAGGTTCAGAAGAGATCCAAGTATGAATAGTTTCTTTTCCAAGATAACTACCCAATTGGATGAAGATCGAAAGCTCTCTAGTAAAATCGAGAGGAAAGAAAGAAGAAGAAGAATAAGAACTACACTTAATCCATTGAATCACAATAGAGCTCTCTAACCCAATGAAAGGGGTTTAGTTGTTCATAGACCTAGAAAATGAAAACAAAGATGGAGAATACATTCTGAAAACTAGAAGTGCAGAGAAAGTAAATACAGGAAGTAATTCTATGCTATTTTCCAACTCCCGGAACTCCCAAAATAATTCAAAGCTACTCCTATATATACTACTCTTCTCATCTTCTAGTTGGCTCTTCAAGTCTTGGGCCTTTGGATCTTGAGTTTGAAGCAGTTCTTTTCTTCATTTGGGCTTGGCTTTGCTTGCAGAGAGAAAGTGTGAAGTGGGCAGAGACTTTAGCTCAGGGTGTTAGTGGTGTTAACGTTTAGTGAAAATATGAGTTCGAGAACGTTAGTGACAATCAACTTTCTCACTAACATTCCTAAGTAAAAGGCACGTTAACTTTAACGTTAGTGGCAGAAATGTTGCCACTAACGTTGCATCTAGGTCCTTTGCATCTAGGTCCTTCGCACACTTTAACGTGGGCTTGCCATCCTTCGAGAACGTTAGTGACACTCAACATTGTCACTAACGTTCCAATGTGCCCCCATGTCTCACGTTAGAGCATACGTTAACTTAGTTAACGTGGCTCTTTAACGTGGCATTACTTAGCCATCCCCAACGTTAGTGACAATGTTGAGTGTCACTAACGTTGGCTCATCTTTTGCTCATCCATGTTAGCTTCCACGTTAACTAAGTTAACGTGGGAGTTAACGTGGCTCATAGTGGCTTGTGTGGCTCCTTCCAACGTTAGTGACAATGTTGAGTGTCACTAACGTTGGCCATCACCTTCTTCTTTCACGTTAGCCTCCACGTTAACTAAGTTAACGTGGAAGTCAACGTGGCTCCTTGGGGTTGTGTGGTTGCTTCCAACGTTAGTGACAATGTTGGGTGTCACTAACGTTGTCGACCACCCTTGCCTCTTCACGTTAGCTCCCACGTTAACCAAGTTAACGTGGGAGTTAACGTGGCATTGTGTACTTAGGCCAACGTTAGTGACAATGTTGAATGTCACTAACGTTTGGTTCCTTTCCCCCTTTTAACGTTAGAGGCCACGTTAACTAAGTTAACGTGGACTCTAACGTGGCCACTTATGAGTATTGGCCAACGTTAGTGATAATGTTAAGTGTTACTAACGTTGGCTCAATTTTCCTTCTTCACATTAGAGTTCACGTTAACTTAGTTAACGTGACTCTTAACGTGAGTAATGATGGCTTCGAGAGCGTTATTGGCAGTCACTTTTCTCATTAACTTTGCAAGTTACCTCCCATTCCTTGCTTCCTTTGGTCCTGAAATCAGGCAATAGAGTGCATCAAAGTTCTAGTCCAAGTCATGGGTAATGCAACATACAATTTGTCACTAAACTCATGCAAAATCCTCATGAAATCATGTAAAATGCACAATGTATGCTTGAATACAGGTGTAAGTGAATATCTACCCAAAACTAGCTTATTTCCTAAGAAAATGCAGGAAACTACCCTAAAAACAGTAAAGAAAAGGTCAGTGAAACTGGCCAACATGCCCTGGCATCAGATGCCTCAAAATTTCATCCTGGAAATAGAACTATTCGACCTATGGGGTATTGATTTCATGGGACCCTTTCCCCCTTCCTACTCTTTCAGATACATCTTGGTAGCAGTAGAATATGTCTCAAAGTGGGTGGAAGCCATAGCCACAACCACCTGTGATGCATAGATTGTCCTTCAATTCCTTAAGAAGCATATTTTCACAAGATATGGAGTGCCCAAGGGTCTTGTTAGCGATGGTAGTGGTCATTTTTGCAACAAACAAATGGAGAAACTCCTCCACAAATATGGAGTAATCCATAAAGTAGCCACCGCATACCTGATACGCGGAAAACTTGTCTCGCAACAAATTTCCTTCGGCAAGTGTACCGAATTCGTCGTCAAGTAAAAACTCACAATAGAGTGAGGTCGAATCCCACAGAGATTGATTGATCAAGCAACTTTAAAGAAATGTTCTAGTTGAGCGAACCAGAATTTGAGTTGGGAATTGTAGAAAATTAAATGGCGGGAAAGTAAATAGTGGAAACAGTAAATGCTGGAAATAAAGAGCTGAATGTAAATGGCGGAAAGTAAATTGCAGAATCTTAAATGGGGATGGGGCAATTGTTCATAAAAGTAAATGGCAGAAATTAAAGAGAATGGGTAAGATCAGAAATGGGGAGTTCATTGGGCTCAGGAGATGTTGCGTTCTCCGGATCAAGTTCATTTTCATCTCTTCCTCAATCAATGCATTCATTGATCTCCTTGGCAATCTTAAGTGATCAAATTACAATTCCTTGTAATTCAATCTCTCAAATCTTGATCAATAGCCAATTCCTTAGTCAATTGCTCATGAGAAGAGATGAAGTATGGTCACTGATTATACCACATGCATTTCCCAAATCAAGTGTTGGAAGGATTATTGTCACATATCCATCCACACCCAATTTGGTCCAGCATGAGAAAGCAATTCTAGCATGATCCCTTCATTCCTCTTTCAAGGTTCAGAAGAGATCCAAGTATGAATAGCTTCTTTTCCAAGATAACTACCCAATTGGATGAAGATCGAAAGGTTTCTAGTAAAATCAAGAGAAAAGATAGAAGAAGGAGAATGAAAACTAAAATTGATCCATCAAATTACAACAGAGCTCCCTAACCCAATGAAAGGGGTTTAGTTGTTCATAGCTCTGGAAAATGAAAACAAAGATGGAGAATACATGCTAAAAGTAAACTAGAAGTGCAGAGAAAGTAAAATACAGAGAGTAATTCTAGGCCAAAGGCTCCCTAAAGTTTCCAGCTCCCTAACCAATTCAAAGTTACTCCTATATATATTACTCTTCTGATCTTCTAGTTGGCTCTTCAAGTCTTGGGTATGGGCCTTCGGATCCTGAGTTTGCAGCAGTTATCTTCTTCATTGGGCTTAGCTTTGCTTGCAGAGAGAAAGTGTGAAGTAGGCAGGGACTTTTAGCTCAGGACGTTAGTGGTGTTAATGTTAAGTGAAGGTGTGGGTTCGAGAACGTTAGTGACAATCACCTTTTTCACTAACGTTGCTCACCCAAGTATGAGCCACGTTAACCTCAACGTTAGTGGCACAAACGTTACCACTAACGTTGCCTCTTGGTCCTTCGCACACATTATTGGGACTTACCTTTCCTAATAACGTTGACAAGACTCCCCCTTCCCTACGTTAGAGTCCACGTTAACTTAGTTAACATGGCTCTTAACGTAAGCTTGCCAATCCTTCGAGAACGTTAGTGACACTTACCTTTGTCACTAACGTTCCAATGTGCCCCTCTTTCTCACGTTAGAGTCCATGTTAACTAAGTTAACGTGGCTTCTAACATAGTCATGCTAGCCATCTCCAACGTTAGTGACAAAGGTGAGTGTCACTAACGTTGGCTCATTACCTCTTTATCCACGTTAGCTTCCACGTTAACTAAGTTAACGTGGGAGTTAACGTTGCTCATGGTGGCTCTTGGTGGTTCACCCCAACGTTAGTGACAAAGGTAAGTGTCACTAACGTTGGCGACCAATTGCTCTCTCCACGTTAGCTTCCACGTTAACTAAGTTAACGTGGGAGTTAACGTGGCTTATGGAAGCTTGGCCAACGTTAGTGACAAAAGTGAATGTCACTAACGTTAGCTTCCCTTTTGCTTCTTAACGTTAGAAGCCACGTTAACTAAGTTAACGTGGCAACTAACGTGGCCAATTATGAGCTTGGTCCAACGTTAGTGACAAAGGGGAGTGTCACTAACGTTGGCCTTATTGTCTTCTTCCACGTTAGAGTTCACGTTAACTAAGTTAACGTGACTCTTAACGTGGGCTATGATGGCTTCGAGGGCGTTATTAGCGATTACTTTTCTCATTAACTTTGCAAGTTAGCTCCCATTCCACGTTAGAGGTCACGTTAGTTAGATTAACGTGGCTGCTAACGTGGTTCTTCCTTGCTTCTTTTGTCCTGAAATCAAGCAATAAAGTGCATCAAAGTTCTAATCCAAGTCATGGGAAATGCAACATCCAATTTGTCATTAAATTCATGCAAAATCCTCATGAAATCATGTAAAGTGCACAATGTATGCTTGAATCAAGATGTAAGTGAATATCTACCCAAAAAGAGCTTATTTTCTAAGAAAATGCATGAAACTACCCTAAAAATAGTAAAGAAAAGGTCAGTAAAACTGGCCAAAATGCCCTGGCATCAATACCATCCTCAGACTAATGGCCAAGCTGAATTAGCAAATAGGGAGCTGAAGAAGATCTTAGAGAAAACGGTGGGAAGTACAAGAAAAGATTGGGCTAGGAAGCTAGAAGATGCACTCTGGGCATACAGGACAGCTTTCAAAACTCCCATTGGAAAGTCGCCATTTCAGCTATTGTATGAAAAATCATGCCATCTCCCTGTAGAGCTTGAACACAAAGCTTTTTGGGCTACTAAACTCCTCAACCTCGATTCTCAAGAAGTAGGGGAGAAAAGGTTACTACAACTAAATGAGTTGGATGAATTTAGGCTAGAAGCCCATGAAAATGCTAAGATATACAAGGAAAGAGCCAAGCATGACAGGAAGATTTTAAAGAAAGAGTTCAAACCAGGACAGCAAGTACTTCTGTACAATTCATGGCTCAAGATTTTTCCTGGCAAGCTCAAGTCCAAACGGACTGACCCATATTTAGTGACAAAGATTTTCCCTTATGGAAGTCTTGAGTTGCTAAATGAAGCTACATAGAGTCATTTCACAGCAAACGGGCACAGAGCAAAGCCTTACTTAGGAGGGCAATGGGACAAGGAAAAAGAGGTTCAGAACCTAAACTAAGCAAGAATGAAGGATGTCAAGCTAATGACAATAAAGAAGCGCTTGTTGGGAGGCAACCCAACCTGAGGTAGTTTTCTTCTCATAACTATTTTAATAAAAAGGTTAATTAGCTTTATCTATATTGCAATAAGCTAAGTTTGGTGTTGCACACCAAAACAAATTCTAAGTTTGGTGTTTGATGAGCGGATATTTTATACGCTTTTTGGGGTTAATTTCATATAGTTTTGAGTATGTTCTAGTTAGTTTTTAGTCTATTTTCATTAGTTTTTAGGAAAAATTCATATTTATGGACTTTACTATGAGTTGTGTGTTTTTCTGTAATTTCAGGTATTTTTCTGGCTGAAATTGAAGGAGCTGAGCAAAAATCTGATTCAGGCTGAAAAAGGACTGCTGATGCTGTTGGATTCTGACCTCCCTGCACTCAAAGTAGATTTTCTGGAGCTACAGAACTCCAAATGGCATGCTTCCAATTGCGTTGGAAAGTAGACGTCCAGGGCTTTCCAGCAATATATAATAGTCCATACTTTGCACAAGAATAGACGACATAAACTGGCGTTCAACGCCAGTTCTCTGCCCAATTCTGGCGTCCAGCGCCAGAAAAGGATCAAAAGCTGGAGTTGAACGCCCAAACTGGCACAAAAACTGGCGTTCAACTCCACAAATGGCCTCTGCACGTGACTTGCTTAAATCTCAGCCCCAGCACACACCAAGTGGGCCCCAGAAGTGGATCTCTGCATCACCCATCATAGTCTACTCATTTTTTGTAAACCTAGGCTACTAGTTTAGTATTTAAACAACTTTTAGAGACTTATTTTGTATCTCATGATATTTTAGATCTGAACTTTGTATTCTCTGATGGCATGAGTCTCTAAACCCCATTGTTGGGGGTGAGGAGCTCTGCTGTGTCTCGATGAATTAATGCAAGTATTTCTGTTTTCCATTCAAACACGCTTGTTCCTATCTAAGATGTTCATTCGCGCTTAACTATGATGAAGGTGATGATCCGTGACATTCATCACCTTCCTCAAACTATGAACGTGTGCCTGACAACCACCTCTGTTCTATATCCGATTGAATGAGTATCTCTTAGATTCCTTAATCAGAATCTCCGTGGTATAAGCTAGAACTGATGGCGGCATTCATGAGAATCCGGAAAGTCTAAACCTTGTCTATGGTATTCCGAGTAGGATTCAATGATCGAATGGCTGTGACGAGCTTCAAACTCACGAGTGCTAGGCGTAGTGACAGACGCAAAAGGATAGCAGATCCTATTCCGGCATGAGTGAGAACCTGCAGATGATTAGCCGTGCGGTGACAGCGCATTGGGAATCTTTTCACTGGAAGGATGGATGGTAGCCATTGACAACGGTGATCCACCTATACACAGCTTGCCATAGGAGGACGTGTGTGCGTGAATTAGAAGACAGAGGAAAGCAAAGATTCAGAAGACAAAGCATCTCCAAAACTCCAACACATTCTCCATTACTGCATAACAAGTAACCTTTAATTTATGCTCTCTTGGTTATTCGAAATTCTACTGATAAACATAATTGACTTCCTGACTAAGATTTACAAGATAACCATAGATTGCTTCAAACCAACAATCTCCGTGGGATTCGACCCTTACTCACGTAAGGTATTACTTGGACGACCCAGTGCACTTGCTGGTTAGTGGTACGAGTTGTGAAAAGTGTGATTCATAATTCGTGCACCAAGTTTTTGGCGCCGTTGCCGGGGATTGTTTGTGTTTGAACAACTGACGGATTACTTTGTTGCTTAGATTAGGAAAATTTTTCTTTTTGGTTTAGAGTCTCTTATTATTGTTCTTGGTTAAAAATATCCTTCTTTAAAACAAGTGTTACATTTACTGCCCAGTTGGCTAGAGCATTAGTCTAAGCCCGTGGCAGTTGGGTACACTCTTTTTAAAAATCTTTTTCATAAATAATATTTTCTCTATTAAATTTTGTGCCAAACTTTAAGTTTGGTGTTTTCTTGTTGATTTTTCAAAAAAAAAAATTCGAAAATTTATTTTGGTTTTCTAAAAAAATTTTAAGTTTGGTGTTCTTCCTTCATGTTCTTGTCTTCTTGTGAGTCTTCAAAGTGTTCTTGAGTTTTCCTTGTGTCTTGATCTTAAAATTTTTAAGTTTGGTGTTCCTTAGTGTTTTTCCCTTAAAAATTTTCGAAAACAAGGAGCATCAGATCTAAAAATTTTAAAATCTTGTGCTATCTTATTGTTTTTCTCTCTCCTCTTTAAATTCAAAAATATTTTTTCTCTCCATTTTTAAGCAATTTTTCGAAAATTTCCTTTAAAATTCATATTTTTTTTTAAATTTTAAAACCTTTTTCAAAAATCATCATATCCTTTTCAAAACTTCCTAACCACTTTCTCTCTCCTCATTTTTTCGAAAATCTTCACCCATTTTTATTTATTTTATTTTAATTTATTTTGTTTTCGAAATAAATAAATAAATTAAATAAATAAAAATATTTTCTCTATTTTACATCATCTCCCTTTTTCCATCATGGATCTAAGCGGAAATGAACAGTCCAGGAGGACTCTGGGGTCATATTCTAACCCCTCTACTGCTTCATATGGGAGTAGCATCTGCATACCCTCCATTGGAGTCAGTAGCTTTGAGTTGAATCCTCAGCTCATTATCATGGTGCAGCAAAGTTGCCAGTATTCCGGTCTTCCACAAGAAGAACCTACAGAGTTTCTGGCACAGTTTCTACAGATTGCTGACACAGTACATGATAAAGAAATAGATCAGGATGTCTACAGACTATTACTGTTTCCATTTGCTGTAAAAGATCAAGCTAAGAGGTGGTTGAATAACCAACTTAAGGCCAGCATAAAGACATGGAAACAGCTGACAGAAAAATTCCTGAATCAGTACTTTCCCCCAAAACGGATGACACAGCTAAGGCTGGACACCCAAGGCTTTAAACAAGGAGATAATGAATCTCTTTATGATGCCTGGGAAAGATACAGAGAGATGCTACGAAAATGCCCCTCTGAAATGTTTTCAGAGTGGGTTCAGTTAGACATCTTCTATTATGGGCTTGCAGAAGGAGCTCAGATGTCTCTTGATTACTCAGCTGGTGGATCTATCCACATGAGAAAGACAATTGAAGAGGCTCAAGAGCTCATTGATACAGTTGCCAGGAATCAGCATCTGTACCTAAGTAGTGACCCTTCCATGAAAAAAGAGGTTAAGACAGCAACTGCTGAACTCAGTCCTGTAAAACAAGCTGCTGAATTCAATCAGCAATTAGACTTTCTAACAAAGCAGTTAGCCGAATTCAAAGAAAGGTTACAAGAGACAAGGATGGCTAATATACATATGGACGAACAGTTTAAGCAAACAAAGCAGCAGCTGTCAAAGCAAATAGCAGAAGAATGCCAAGCAGTTCAACTAAGAAGTGGGAAAACATTAAATACCCCACCTCAAGGCAGCAAAAAGCTAAGAAATGAGTAAACCACCCAAAATTCACCTGAGGACAGTAAGAGCCCAGGGAAAAATAATTCTGGCACTAAAATGCCAGAAAATTGGTGGAAGGCTGGCGCTGAACGCCCAGACCATGCCCAAAACTGGCGTTCAACGCCAGAAATGGGCAAGGATCTAGCGTTGAACGCCCAACTTGGGCAAGATCTGGCGCTGAACGCCCAAAATGGGCACAATTCTGGCGTTCAGACGCCAAGAACAGACAAGGAGTTGGCGTCTAACGTCACTCCAGTTTCTAACTCTAGCACTCAATTGCCAGTGAGGGATCAGACACACACAAATGCTGATAACAACCCCTCTAAAAAGGCTTCTTCAACCACTTCTGTAGGCGATAAACCTGCAGCAACTAAGGTTGAAGAATATAAAGCCAAGATACCTTATCCTCAAAAACTCCGGAAAGAGGAGCAGGATAAGCAATTTGCTCGCTTTGCAGACTATCTCAGGACTCTTGAAATAAAGATTCCATTTGTAGAAGCACTTGAGCAAATACCTTCTTATGCCAAGTTCATGAAAGAGATCTTAAGTCATAAAAAGGATTGGAGAGAAACAGAAAGAGTTCTCCTCACTGAAGAATGCAGTGCAGTCATTCTGAAAAGCTTTCCTGAAAAGCTTAAAGACCCTGGGAGTTTTCTGATACCATGCATATTAGAAGGTAATTGCACCAAGACAGCTTTATGCGATCTTGGGGCAAGCATCAACCTAATACCTGCATCCACTATCAGGAAGCTTGGCTTAACTGAAGAAGTTAAACCAACCCGGATATGTCTCCAACTTGCTGATGGTTCCACTAAATACCCATCAGGCGTGATTGAGGACATGATTGTCAGAGTTGGGCCATTCGCCTTTCCCACTGACTTTGTTGTGCTGGAAATGGAGGAGCACAAGAGTGCTACTCTCATTCTAGGAAGACCCTTCCTAGCAACTGGACGATCCCTCATTGACGTCCAACAGGGGGAAATAACCCTGAGAGTCAACGATGATGAGTTCAAGTTGAACGCTGTCAAAGCCATGCAGCATCCAGACACATCAACAGACTGCATGAAAGTTGATCTTATTGACTCTTTGGTAGAAGAGATCAACATGGCTGAGAGTCTCGAATCAGAGTTGGAAGACATCTTTAAAGATGTTCAGCCTGATTTGGAGGATTCAGGGGACATGAAAGAGCCTCTGAACTTTCTTCTGAAAGAGGAAAAACCTCCTAAACCCGAGCTCAAGCCATTACCACCATCCTTGAAATATGCATTTCTGGGAGAAGGTGACACTTTCCCAGTGATCATAAGCTCTGCTTTAAATTCACAGGAAGAGGAAGCACTTATTCAAGTGCTAAGGACACACAAGACAGCTCTTGGGTGGTCCATAGGTGACCTTAAGGGCATAAGCCCAGCTAGATGCATGCACAAAATCTTATTGGAGGATAATGCCAAACCAGTGGTCCAACCACAGAGGCGGCTAAATCCAGCCATGAAAGAAGTGGTGCAGAAAGTGGTCACCAAATTACTGGAGGCTGGGATTATTTATCCTATTTCTGATAGCCCCTGGGTGAGCCTTGTTCAAGTCGTCCGAAAAAAGGGAGGCATGACAGTGATTCATAATGAAAAAAATGAACTGGTTCCTACAAGAACAGTTACGGGGTGGCGCATGTGTATTGACTACAGAAGGCTCAATACAGCCACCAGAAAAGATCATTTTTCTTTGCCATTCATAGACCAGATGCTAGAAAGACTAGCAGGTCATGATTATTACTGCTTTTTGGATGGCTACTCAGGCTATAACCAGATTGCAGTAGATCCCCAGGATCAAGAGAAAACAGCATTCACATGTCCATCTGGAGTGTTTGCTTATAGAAGGATTCCATTTGGGCTATGTAATGCGCCTGCAACCTTCCAGAGATGCATGCTCTCTATTTTCTCTGATATGGTGGAAAAATTTCTGGAAGTCTTCATGGATGACTTCTCAGTATATGGAGACTCATTCAGCTCCTGTCTTGATCACCTGAAACTTGTTCTGAAAAGTTGCCAAGAGACCAACCTAGTTTTAAACTGGGAAAAGTGTCACTTCATGGTGACTGAAGGAATTGTTCTTGGGTATAAAATCTCAAACAAGGGAATAGAGGTGGATCAAGCAAAAATAGAGGTAATTGAAAAATTACCACCACCTGCCAATGTTAAGGCAATCAGAAGCTTTCTGGGGCATGCAGGATTCTATAGGAGGTTTATAAAGGATTTTTCAAAAATCGCAAAACCTCTAAGCAATCTACTAGCTGCTGACACGCCATTTGTGTTTGACACAGTGCCTGCAGGCGTTTGAAACGCTGAAAGCTAAGCTGGTCACAGCACCAGTCATTTCTGCACCAGACTGGACGTTACCATTTGAGCTAATGTGTGATGCCAGTGATCATGCCATTGGTGCAGTATTGGGACAGAGGCATGACAAGCTTCTGCATGTCATTTATTATGCCAGTCGCGTTCTAAATGATGCCCAAAAAAATTACACAACCACAGAAAAAGAATTACTTGCAGTGGTTTACGCCATTGACAAGTTCAGATCATACTTAGTAGGATCAAAAGTGATTGTGTATACTGACCATGCTGCTCTTAAATATCTACTCACAAAGAAGGATTCAAAACTCAGGCTCATCAGATGGGTATTGCTTCTGCAAGAGTTTGATATAGAAATAAGAGATAGAAAAGGGACAGAGAACCAAGTGGCTGATCATCTGTCCCGGATAGAGCCAGTGGAAGGGACGTCCCTCCCCTTTCTTGAGATCTCTGAGACGTTTCCTGATGAGCATTTATTCGCCATTCAGGAAGCACCATGGTTTACCGATATTGCAAACTATAAAGCTGCAAGGTTCATACCCAAGGAGTACAACAGGATACAAAAGAAGAAATTAATTACTGATGCAAAGTACTACTTGTGGGATGAATATTATCTCTTTAAGAGATGTGCAGACGGAATTATCCGTAGGTGTGTGCCTAGAGAAGAAGCACAGAGGATCCTGTGGCATTGCCACGGATCTCAATATGGAGGCCATTTCGGAGGTGAGCGAACAGCCACCAAGGTCCTCCAATGTGGCTTCTATTGGCCCACACTCTATAAAGATTCCCGAGAGTTTGTACGTAATTGTGACAGTTGCCAAAGAGCTGGTAATCTGCCTCATGGTTACGCCATACCTCAACAAGGAATCTTGGAAATTGAGTTGTTTGACGTATGGGGAATTGACTTCATGGGACCTTTCCCACCATCATACTCAAACACTTATATTCTGGTGGCAGTTGACTATGTATCAAAATGGGTTGAGGCTATTGCCACACCCACCAATGATACTAAAACAGTGCTGAAGTTCCTCCAGAAACATATCTTTCACAGGTTTGGTGTCCCTAGAATACTAATCAGTGATGGGGGCACTCACTTCTGTAATAAACAGCTTTACTCTGCCATGGTTCGGTATGGAATTCGCCACAAGGTGGCCACTCCATATCATCCACAAACCAATGGGCAAGCTGAAGTCTCTAACAGAGAATTAAAGAGAATCCTGGAATGGACAGTAAATACCCGTAGAAAGGATTGGGCACGGAGCTTGGATGATGCTCTGTGGGCTTACAGAACAGCATTCAAGACCCCTATAGGGACCTCTCCATACCAACTCGTGTATGGTAAGGCATGTCACCTGCCCGTGGAACTGGAACATAAAGCCTACTGGGCAACCAGATTCCTAAACTTTGATGCCAAATTAGCAGGAGAAAAACGATTGCTCCAGCTAAATAAGCTAGAGGAATTCAGATTCACAGCTTTCGAAAATGCCAAGCTTTATAAAGAAAAATAAAAAAAATGGCATGACAGAAAGCTGTCATTTAGAATCTTTGAACCAGGACAGAAGGTCCTGTTGTTTAACTCTAGACTCAGGCTATTCCCTGGGAAACTGAAATCCCGGTGGAGGGTACCATACGTGATTACAAGTGTATCACCATATGGTTATGTGGAGCTTCAAGATATTGATTCTGATAAGAAGTTCATTGTCAATGGATAGAGAATCAAGCATTATCTTGAAGGCAACATTGAGCAAGAATGCTCAAGGCTGAAGCTAGATTAAAAGCTCAGCAAGGTCCAGCTAAAGACAATAAAGAAGCGCTTGCTGGGAGGCAACCCAGCCATGGGGCAACAATCCTCTAAGCATTTTGTCCTATTTCTATTTTTATTCTTATTTGTTTTGGTAACAAGGTAAATAATCATTTACAGAAGACTTCGGCACACAAAACAGAGAGAAAGAGCTCACTGGCAAGAAAACGCCAGTAATGGTAGCAATCTGGGCGTTCAACGCCAGAAAGGGGCACCCACTGGGCGTTGAACACCAGTAATGGCAGCAGCTGGGCGTTGAACGCCCAGGAGAGCAGCATTTGGGCGCTGAACGCCCAAAACAGGCAGTGTTTGGGCGTTCAAACGCCAGGACAGCAGGGAGGAGCCAAATTCATTTTTCCACACGTATTTCCATTTTAATTTCAAATTTTATGTCTCAATGCATGATTTTTACATGAACATGTTAAGAACCCTGATTTCTAAAATCCTTAATTTCTAAAAATCCCTCTTTCCAAATTCAATCCAAACTCTTTTCAAAAATTTTCTGAAAACAAATCTATCTTTTTCACTCAAAAATCTTTTCAACTAATCAAAAATCTTTTCAAAATTAAACTATATCTTCTATCTTATCTTTTTCAACTCAATCTTTTTATCTTATCTTTTTTAATTTTTCGAAAACTCACCCCCCATCCCTTTAAATTTGGGTTCGGCCTCCCTCCTCCTCCATCAACAATTGCACCTAGCTCTCCTTCTATCCCTCTCCTTTCTTTTCTTTTGCTTGAGGACAAGAAAACCTCTAATTTTGGTGTGTTTATCCGAGATCACTAAGATCATGGCTCCTAAAGGAAAACAACCCACTCCAAGAGGCAAGAAAGAGAGCGTTCCAAAACCACTTTGGAATCAAGGGAAGTTCTTATCTAAAGAACATTCAGACCATTATCTTAAAGTAATGGGTCTGAGATCAGTGATCCCGGAAGTTAGATTCGATCTGAAAGAAGATGAATATCCGGAGATCCAGGAGCAAATTCGAATCAGGAACTGGGAAGTCCTAGCTAATCCTGAAACGAAAGTAGGAAGGAACATGGTCCAGGAGTTCTATGCTAATATGTGGCAGACTGACAAGCAAAAACTATCTGGAACTGCCTTCTATGAATTTCGGACCATGGTCAGAGGGAAGATTGTTCATACCACCCCTGACAAGATCAGAGAGATCTTAAAGCTACCTCAGCTAAAGGATGATCCAGACTCCTTCAACAGGAGGATGATGAGAGCAGACATTGACCTGGATAAGATTCTAGAGGACATATGTATCCCTGGAGCCAGTGGACCACCAACACAAAGGGTGTCCCAAATCAACTCAAGAGAGAGAATCTCAAACCAGTCGCCAGAGGATGGCTGGACTTCATTGGGCGTTCTCTATTGCCTACTAGCAACCGTTCTGAAGTCACAGTTAAAAGAGCAGTGATGATCCATTGCATCATGATGGGAAAGGAAGTGGAGGTTCATCAGCTGATTTCAACTGAACTCTACAAAATTGCTAACAAAAATTCAAAAGAGGCCAGGTTGGCTTATCCAAACGTGATTTCTCTGCTCTGCAAGGACGCTGGAGTAAGGATGGGAATAACTGAGTATATCCTAATTGAAAAGCCAATCACCAAAGCATCAATGGAAAAACAACAAGCACAGGAGGATCCCATCAAGAAGAGAGCACAGGAATTCCTCCCAGAAATCCCTCAATCTGAATACTGGGAGTATTTTGAGACGTCCATTACCAAGATACGGGAAGCTATGGAGCAAATAATAAAAGAACAGAAGGAACACAGTCAAATGCTAACCTATATGTTTAAAGAACAAGAGGAGCAGGGGCGTGACTTAAGGGAATTGAAGCGCCAAAAGTCTTCTCTTGTAGGACCAAGCACCCCAAGGATCAGAGAAATCCCCATTCCCCCAGAATAAAGGTTGTTAATTTCCAATTTCTGCCATAACTCTGTGACAGTGTCCTTATAGAAGTTTACCTTAGGAGTCATATAGCAGTAATTAGTATCTATTTTGATTTTATCTCCAATTAAGCTATAATTTATTTTTCTCATCATCAGCAAACATGAATAAAGTAGTAGATCTTTTGAATAAGAGGCAATAAAATTTCGAGTTTTAATAAGAGAAATTCTAATTAGTTAAATGTGGTGGCAATGCTTTCTGTCTTCTGAATGAATGCTTGAACAATGCATATGTCTTTTGAATTTGTTGCTTAAGACTGTTAAATATGTTGGCTCTTGAAAGAATGATGAACATGAGACATGTTATTGATAATCTAAAAAAAACATAAAAATGATTCTTGAAGCAAGAAAAAGCAGCAAAGAACAAAGCTTGCAGAAAAAAAAAAAGAGAAAGAAAAAGAAAAAGCAAGCAAAAAAAGCCAAAGCCCTTAAAACCAAAAGGCAAGGGTAATAAAAAGGATCCCAAGGCTTTGAGCATCAGTGGATAGGAGGGCCAAGAAGGAATAAAATCCTGGCCTAAGCGGCTAAACCAAGTTGTCCCTAACCATGTGCTTGTGGCGTGAAGGTGTCAAGTGAAAACTTGAGACTGAGCGGTTAAAGTCGAGGTCCAAGCAAAAAGAAGAGTGTGCTTAAGAACTCTGGACACCTCTAATTGGGGACTTTAGCAAAGCTGAGTCACAATCCGAAAAGGTTCACCCAGTTATGTGTCTGTGGCATTTATGTATCTGGTGGTAATACTGGAAAACAAAGTGCTTAGGGCCACGGCCAAGACTCATAAAATAGCTGTGTTCAAGAATCATCACACTGAAATAGGAGAATCAATAACACTATCAGAAGTCTGAGTTCCTATAGATGCCAATCACTCTGAGCTTCAATGGATAAAGTGAGATGCCAAAACTGTTCAGAAGCAAAAAGCTACTAGTCCCGCTCATCTAATTAGAATCTGAGCTTCACTCAAGAAAACTCTGAGATATTATTGCTTCTCAACCTATTAGTCTTCTATTTTATTTGTCTGGTTACTTGAGGACAAGCAACAGTTTGAGTTTGGTGTTGTGATGAGCGGATATTTTATACGCTTTTTGGGGTTAATTTCATATAGTTTTGAGTATGTTCTAGTTAGTTTTTAGTCTATTTTCATTAGCTTTTAGGAAAAATTCATATTTCTGGACTTTACTATGAGTTGTGTATTTTTCTGTAATTTCAGGTATTTTTCTGGCTGAAATTGAAGGAGCTGAGCAAAAATCTGATTCAGGCTGAAAAAGGACTGCTGATGCTGTTGGATTCTGACCTCCCTGCACTCAAAGTGGATTGTCTGGAGCTATAGAACTTGAAATGGCATGCTTCCAATTGCGTTGGAAAGTAGACATCCAGGGCTTTCCAGCAATATATAATAGTCCATACTTTGCACAAGAATAGATGACGTAAACTGGCGTACAACGCCAGTTCTCTGCCCAATTCTGGCGTCCAGCGCCAGAAAAGGATCAAAAGCTGGAGTTGAACGCCCAAACTGGCACAAAAACTGGCGTTCAACTCCACAAATGGCCTCTGCACGTGACTTGCTTAAATCTCAGCCCCAGCACACACCAAGTGGGCCCCAGAAGTGGATCTCTGCATCACCCATCATAGTCTACTCATTTTTTGTAAACCTAGGCTACTAGTTTAGTATTTAAACAACTTTTAGAGACTTATTTTGTATCTCATGACATTTTAGATCTGAACTTTGTATTCTCTGACGGCATGAGTCTCTAAACCCCATTGTTGGGGGTGAGGAGCTCTGCTGTGTCTCGATGAATTAATGCAAGTATTTCTGTTTTCCATTCAAACACGCTTGTTCCTATCTAAGATGTTCATTTGCGCTTAACTATGATGAAGGTGATGATCCATGACATTCATCACCTTCCTCAAACTATGAATGTGTGCCTTACAACCACCTCCGTTCTATATCCGATTGAATGAGTATCTCTTAGATTCCTTAATCAGAATCTCCGTGGTATAAGCTAGAACTGATGGCGGCATTCATGAGAATCTGGAAAGTCTAAACCTTGTCTATGGTATTCCGAGTAGGATTCAATGATCGAATGGCTGTGACGAGCTTCAAACTCACGAGTGCTGGGCGTAGTGACAGACGCAAAAGGATAGCAGATCCTATTCCGGCATGAGTGAGAACCTGCAGATGATTAGCCGTGCGGTGACAGCGCATTGGGAATCTTTTCACTGGAAGGATGGATGGTAGCCATTGACAACGGTGATCCACCTACACACAGCTTGCCATAGGAGGACGTGTGTGCGTGAATTAGAAGACAGAGGAAAGCAGAGATTCAGAAGACAAAGCATCTCCAAAACTCCAACACATTCTCCATTACTGCATAACAAGTAACCTTTAATTTATGCTCTCTTGGTTATTTGAAATTCTACTGATAAACATAATTGACTTCCTGACTAAGATTTACAAGATAACCATAGATTGCTTCAAACCAACAATCTCCGTGGGATTCGACCCTTACTCACGTAAGGTGTTACTTGGACGACCCAGTGCACTTGCTGGTTAGTGGTACGAGTTGTGAAAAGTGTGATTCATAATTCGTGCACTAGTGTTCCACCAAAATTTCATCATAAAATGCATTCTCACTTCCTGCATAATGTCAGCTTTAAACATTTAGATAAACTAGTTAACCATTTGTTGTTTCATAGCTTTTAGTTTTATTACCTTTAGCTAGGAAAAGGAATTTCACAAATAGTTAAATTGTTGCATGAGAAATATTGGCAAGGAACTAAGTTTGGTGTTCACACACCAAAGTAAGTTCAAAAGCCCATAAACAAGTTTTGCAGATTAACCAGATACCTAAAGAGCTTGAAAAGCAAACAACGTTTGAGGAGTATGCATGGAAACAGCCAACAAATTAAAGAACATTTGCACTATGACTAAAAAGGAGCATAACTGAAGGAAGAATGAAAAGCTGCAACCCAACAGGTTGTATTCATACTTAATCCTTGTAGTTATGAAATGTTTTAATTCAGGGATTCCTTCATGCCTTGCTAGAATGTTCATTTAGTTGCAAGTAAAAGTACATGCTAAAGAAAGCTATCTGCAATTTTTCTTCAGCTTAAAGAGTTATCTGCATAATAATTGTCATCCTTCATTAACTTGAGTATTTTATTTTGTTTCCTTTGCTAGTTGAATAAAAGAAAGATGTTTAATTTAGAAAAGTAATTTTTCAATGTTGCAAAAGTTAGAATGAAAGTTAGTGGTGGTATGTGTTTGATTCAATTGCTAGCTCACAAAATAATTGCTGCATAATGACATTTTACTTGAAGCTTAAGCTAGTTTGCTGGTATGATCCTTCAACTAATGAGAATCCCTTGAAAATAAACCAAAACAGAAAGAAAAAGAAATAGAAAAAGCCAAAAAGTGGCAAAGAAACAAATAACAAGGCTAGACACCAATAGCTTGGACCCTAGGACATATGCCTGTGGTGTTTGTGTACTAGGATATGCTTGGACAAGTAAGTTCTAAGGAGTATTTCAAAACTTGGCCACTTAGATCAACTGATTTGGGATGGCCAACTGAAAGTCCACAATAAAGAGCAACCTAGCTACAAAACACTTAGTTATCCAAAGAGATGCTGGGCATCAATGAGCCTAGGAAGAAAAAGGTGAGCCATGTGTCTGAGGTGAAGAAATGTTGAGTGTAATTAAGCCAAAGGCTACTGCAACATTTGCCACCAAGCCTTCAATGAGTAATAAGCTCTCTAAGCAAAAGAAAGAAGGAAAAAGCTAACAAGGGAAGTAAGCAGAAAGCAAGGCATTATAGCAGCAACCTTAGTGAGCCCTTGAGGAAACATTGTTTGTTTAATAGCAAGTAATAAATGAGTTACTATTGATCTGCATGAAACCCCATGAACTAAGTTCAACTATCTGCTTAATAAGGACATGTATACTTCTCTATTTCATTTTATCTTCTCTTATGTTTAATGCTTGCTTGGGGACAAGCAAGTTTTAAGTTTGGTGTTGTGATGACAAGTCATCTTAGCCTAGTTTTACTAGTCTTTTCCTTTATTTTTATTAGGTTTCATGCACTTTCTTGCATTGTAAGTAATTTGGAATGGAATTGCATGATTTCTTTGAATCAATCAACCACTATTTAATTGATACTAAATCATGAAGTTTAAGCTAAATTTGATTGATATTTGAATGATTTATAAACCTTGTGAATTTGGTGATACTTTGATTGGTTGTTTTGATTAATTGTAGGTGAAGAAAAGAAGAAAATAAGAAAGCGTGGCCTAAGAAGCGTGACCCAAGGAGGAGAAGAGTGTGGCAAAGAAAACAATAAAGCATGGCATAGGCATAGAGCTCTCTTCAGGAGCGGAGCACTCTCTCAAGGAAGCACAAACTATGAGCCAATAAAGCAAGACATGATGCTACGCTCCCCTTAAGAGCGGAGCACACTTTTGAACCAAGAAACAAAGGAAAGAAGAATGATGCTCCGCTCCCCTTGAGAGCATTATCGGGCTTCACTCAAGAATAAATCCAAGGAAATAGTTTGCCAATGCTTACTCCAAGGATCGAACCCATGAGAAAGGGGGAGTGGGGAGCGCTACTCACAAGGAAAAATGAGCCACACATGGCCAAAATGCCACCTCCAAGGATCGAACACAGCACCTAAAGGAAGCAAGGAGAAAGGCGCTACAAGAAACCAAGGAAATTTGCACCAAAAAGCTATCCCCAAAGTCTCGAACTTGGGACTTCTCCAAAGCAAAGGGAGAGCTACACTCTCCACAAGAGCAGCGCGCTACTCCTTGGTGCAACACGCACAACTTGACACGGCTAGGAGACTTGGAGCACACAAGACACACACAAGCCACAATGCTCCGCTCCCCACAAGAGCGGAGCGCTATCCTTATTGCCCCAAAGCCTTGGTACGCAACAACGGGATCCAGCTCAAGCCTCAATGCTCTGCTCCCCACAAGAGCAGAGCATCCTCATGGGAGCAACACTCTTGGGCTAAATAATGGACCAAAATTCAAATTTAATTCAATTCTTCACCAAATTAAAAAGTCCACCCAAATTCTAAAATCCAAGAATAGAAAGTGTATAAATAGAAGCTAGTTTGATTTAGAGGAAAACCTTTTGAACTTTTTACTTGTCACTTAAGAATTTTTACTTTCTTTTAGAATTTTACTTTGTAATTTTGAGATCTGAGTTTCTTTTGGAGAATTGGGAAGGAGAATTGATCTCTCTTCTTCCTTGTTCTTACCTTTGCATTCTCTACTTCTTGCTTTGGATCTTGGGTGAAGAATTGAAGAAATTCTGTTTCAATCTCACCTTGAGATCTTTTGTTAATCTTTCTGCATAATTTTAGAAATTTCGATTAACATTGAAAATTCTCTTTACTGCTTTCACTCTTCTACTTCTTCTGCAGCTTACTTTTTCATTTTTTTTGCAATTGTTCTTGTTGGATCAAGGAAGGATTTGAGATCTAGACTTGTTTTCTAGTCTCTTCCGCTCCTGAGATCTTTAATTTCCCTTTTAATTTCTGCAATTGAGCTACATTCACTTTCTGTTTTAACTCTTCAAGCATTTTTACTTCTCTGTTTGAGATCTACTTCAATCTAATTCATCTTTTGCTCTTCTATTTGTTGCAATTCACTTGTGATTGTTTAATTTCTGCAAATTCCAGTTCCCGATTCCTTCTATAATTCAAGCAATTTATATTTCTTGCACTTTAAAATTTAGTTATTTACATTTCTTGCAATTTAAATTTCTGCAATTCAATTTACTTGTTCTTTAAGATTCAGCACTTTTACTTTCTGTTCTCTTTAATTTACTGCAATTCTTCCCTCTCCCTTTAAATTTCATGCCATTTAGCTTCTGTCAATTACAAACTGATGAGCGGATAATTTATACGCTTTTTGGCATTGTTTTTAGTATGTTTTTAGTAGGATCTAGTTACTTTTAGGGATGTTTTCATTAGTTTTTATGTTAAATTCACATTTCTGGACTTTACTATGAGTTTGTGTGTTTTTCTGTGATTTCAGGTATTTTCTGGCTGAAATTGAGGGACTTGAGCAAAAATCAGATTCAGAGGTTGAAGAAGGACTGCTGATGCTGTTGGATTTTGACCTCCCTGCACTCAAAATGGATTTTCTGAAGCTACAGAACTCAAAATGGCACGATTCCAATTGCGTTGGAAAGTAGACATCCAGGGATTTCCAGCAATATATAATAGTCCATACTTTGCCCGAGTTTAGACGATGCAAACTGGCGTTCAACGCCAGCTCTCTGCCCAATTCTGGCGTCCTGCGCCAGAAACAAGTTGCAAAGTGGAGTTCAACGCCCAAAATGGCACAAAAGCTGGCGTTCAACTCCAAGAATGACCTCTCTACGTGTATTTATGCATCAATTACTTACTTCTGTAAACCCTAGTGACTAGTTTATTATAAAGAGAACTTTTTATCATTGTATTCGTAGTCTTGGTTACTCCGGTTCCCCTTTGGGGCCGAGACCAAGGAACTCCATTATCACTTATGTATTTTCAACGGTAGAGTTTCTGCACTCCATAGATTACGGTGTGGAGCTCTGCTGTTCCTCAAAGATTAATGCAAAGTACTACTGTTTTCTATTCAATTCATCTTATTTTGCTTCTAAGATATTCATTTGCACTTCAACCTGAATGTGATGAACGTGACAATCATCATCATTCCCTATGAACGCGTGCCTGACAACCACTTCCGTTCTACATTAGATTGAATGAGTATCTCTTAGATCTCTTAATCAGAATCTTCGTGGTATAAGCTAGATTGATGGCGGCATTCATGAGAGTCCGGAAAGTCTAAACCTTGTCCGTGGTATTCCGAGTAGGACTCTGGGATTGAATGACTGTGATGAACTCCAAACTCGCGAGTGCTGGGCGTAGTGACAGACGCAAAAGGATAGTAAATTCTATTCCAGTATGATCGAGAACCTCCAAGATGATTAGCCATGTAGTGACAGCGCATCGGACCATTTTCACAGAGAGGAATAGGATGCAACCAACGACAAGGGTGATGCCTCCAGACGATTAGCCGTGCTGTGACAGAGCATTTGGACCATTTTCCCGAGAGGATTGAAAGTAGCCATTGGCACCGGTGACATCCTTACACAAAGCCAGCCATAGAAAGGAGTAAGACTGATTGGATGAAGACAGCAGGAAAGCAGAGGTTCAGAGGATTGAATGCATCTCCATACGCTTATCTGAAATTCTCACCAATGATTTACATAAGTATTTCTATCCTTATTTTAGCCTTAATTTCGAAAACTCCATGACTATTTTATATCCGCCTGACTGAGATTTACAAGGTGACCATAGCTTGCTTCATACCAAGAATCTCCGTGGGATCGACCCTTACTCACGTAAGGTTTATTACTTGGACGACCCAGTGCACTTGCTGGTTAGTTATGCGAAGTTGTGAAGATATGTTTAGACCATGGTTCTGTGCATCCGTTTTTGGTGCCATCGCCAGGGAATCTATTTCGAACAATAATTCACAACCTGAGTAACAATTTCGCATACCAAGTTTTTGGCGCCGTTGCCGGGGATTGTTCGAGTTTGGACAACTGACGGTTCATCTTGTTGCTCAGATTGGGTAACTTTCTTTTCGTTTTCTTTTCAAAAAGTTTTCAAAAATTTTTCAAAAAAATCTTTCAAAAATTTCTCCTTTATTTTCGAAAAAAATTTTAAAATAAAAAACTTTTTTCAAAAATATATTTTTCTTCATAATTTTTAAGAATGAATTCTAGTGTTTCATGAAGCATGCTAAAGCCTGGCTGGCTGTAAAGCCATGTCTAAATTCTTTTGGACTGAGGTTTTGGCTTAAAATTGAATGAATTACACTCATATTTTTACTAAAGCTTGGTTGGCTATTAAGCCATGCCTGACCCTTTGATTGGAGCTTTAGACTAAAGAGCATAAGATTCCTGGAATTCATATTAAAAATTTTGGAATCCTTATTTTTTCTTTTTCAAAATAATTTTCGAAAAAATACAAAAAATTAGAAAATCATAAAAATCAAAAATATTTTTTGTGTTTCTTGTTTGAGTCTTGAGTCATGTTATAAGTTTGGTGTCAATTGCATGTTCATCTTGCATTTTTCGAAAAAATTCGTGCATTCATAGTGTTCTTCATGATCTTCAAGTTGTTCTTGGTAAGTCTTCTTGTTTGATCTTTGCATATGCATGTTTTGTGTCTTTTCTTGTTTTTCATATGCATTCCTGAATTCTTTATGTCTAAGCATTAAATAATTCTAAGTTTGGTGTCTTGCATGTTTTCTTTGCATTAAAAATTTTTCAAAAATGTGTTCTTGATGTTCATCATGATCTTCATAGTGTTCTTGGTGTTCATCTTGACATTCATAGCATTCTTGCATGCATTCATTGTTTTGATCCATAACTTTCATGCATTGCATCATTTTTCTTGTTTTTCTCTCTCATCATAAAAATTCAAAAATCAAAAAATATCTTTCCCTTTTTCTCTCTTAAAATTTTGAAAATTAGATTTGACTTTTTCAAAAATTTTTAAAATCTAGTTGTTTTTATGAGTCAAATCAAATTTTCAATTTAAAAAAATCTTATCCTTTTCAAAATCTTTTTCAAAAATCAAATCTTTTTTCAATTTTTTTTAGTTATTTTCGAAAATTTCAAAAATATTTTTCAAAAATCTTTTTCTTAATTTTACATCATATTTTCGAAAATAACATCATCAATTAATGTTTTGATTCAAAAATTTCAAGTTTGTTACTTACTTGTTAAGAAAGATTCAAACTTTAAGTTCTAGAATCATATCTTGTGATTTCTTGTGAATCAATTCATTAATTGAGATTTTAAAAATCAAATCTTTTTTAAAAAACTAATTTCTATCATATCTTTTCAAAAATATCTTCTTATCTTACCTTTTTCAAAAAAGTGATTGCAAAATATCTTTTCTAACTTCCTAACTTCTTATCTTTTCAAAATTTGTTTCAACTAACTAACTAACTTTTTGTTTATTTCTTACCTTTTTCAAAACTACCTAACTAACTCTCTCTCTCTCTAATTTTTGAAAAAATCTTCCCTCTTTTTCAAAATTTCTTTTTTTAATTAGACTAATTATTTTATTTTTTATTTGAATTTTCGAAAAACTACTAACCTTTTTCAAAAACTATTTTCGAAAATCACTAACTCTTCTTCAAAAATTATTTTCGAAAATTCTCTCCTCCTCTCATCCCCTTTTATTTATTTATTCATCTACTAACACTTCTCTTCATCTCACATCTCTGCTCCTATCATCACCTTTGTGTTTGGATTCTTCATTCTTCTTCACCCCTATTCCTTTTCTTCTTCTACTAACAATAAGGAACCTCTTTACTGTGACATAGAGGATTCCTCTTCTTTTCTTTTTTTCTTCTCTTTCTTATGAGCAGGGACAAAGAAAAAGGCATTCTTGTTGAAGCTGATCCAGAACCTGAAAGAACTCTGAAGAGAAAACTAAGAGAAGCTAAATTACAACAATCCAGAGACAACCTTATTGAAAATTTTGAACAAGTAAAGGAGATGGCAGCCGAACCCAACAACAATAATGCAAGGAGAATGCTTGGTGACTTTACTGCACCTAATTCCAATTTACATGGAAGAAGCATCTTCATTCCTACCATTGGAGCAAACAATTTTGAGCTGAAACCTCAACTAGTTTCTCTGATGCAGCAGAACTGCAAGTTTCATGGACTTCCATCTGAAGATCCTTTTTAGTTCTTAACTGAATTCTTGCAGATCTGTAATACTGTTAAGACTAATGGAGTAGATCCTGAAGTCTACAGGCTCATGCTTTTCCCTTTTGCTGTAAGAGACAGAGCTAGAATATGGTTGGACTCTCAACCCAAAGACAGCCTAAACTCTTGGGATAAGCTGGTCACGGCTTTCTTAGCCAAGTTCTTTCCTCCTCAAAAGCTGAGCAAGCTTAGAGTTGATGTTCAAACCTTCAGACAGAAAGAAGGTGAATCCCTCTATGAAGCTTGGGAAAGATACAAGCAGCTGACCAAAAAGTGTCCTTCTGACATGCTTTCAGAATGGACCATCCTGGATATATTCTATGATGGTTTATCTGAGCTATCAAAGATGTCATTGGATACTTCTGCAGGTGGATCCATTCACCTAAAGAAAACGCCTGCAGAAGCTCAAGAACTCATTGACATGGTTGCTAATAACCAGTTTATGTACACTTCTGAGAGGAATCCTGTGAGTAATGGGACGCCAATGAAGAAGGGAGTTCTTGAAATTGATACTCTGAATGCCATATTAGCTCAGAATAAAATATTGACTCAGCAAGTCAATATGATTTCTCAGAGTCTGAATGGAATGCAAGCTGCATCCAACAGTACTCAAGAGGCATCTTCTGAGGAAGAAGCTTATGATCCTGAGAACCCTGTAATTGCAGAGTTAAAATACATGGGGTGAACCATATGGAAACACCTACAATCCATCATGGAGAAATCACCCAAATCTCTCATAGAAGGATCAAAAGCCTCAACAAGGCTATAATAATAGTGGAAGAAACAGGTTTAGCAATAACAAGCCTTTTCCATCATCCACTCAGCAACAGACAGAGAATTCTGAGCAGAATCCATCTAGCTTAGCAAATTTAGTCTCTGATCTATCTAAGGCCACTGTAAGTTTCATGAATGAAACAAGGTCCTCCATTAGAAATTTGGAAGCACAAGTAGGCCAGCTGAGTAAAAGGATCACTGAAATCCCTCCTAGTACTCTCCCAAGCAATACAGAAGAAAATCCAAAAGGAGAGTGCAAGGCCATTGACATAACCAAAATGGCTGAACCCAAAGAGGGAGAGGAGGACGTGAATCCTAAGGAGGAAGAGCTCCTGGGACGTCCAGTGATCAATAAGGAGCTTCCCTCTGAGGAACCTAAGGAATCTAAGACTCATCTAGAGACCATAGAGATTCCATTGAACCTCCTTATGCCATTCATGAGCTCTGATGAGTATTCCTCTTCTGAAGAGAATGAGGATGTTACTGAAGAGCAAGCTGCCAAGTTCCTTGGTGCAATCATGAAGCTAAATGCCAAATTATTTGGTATTGAAACTTGGGAAGATGAACCTCCCTTGTTCACCAATGAACTAAGTGATCTGGATCAACTGACATTGCCTCAGAAGAGATAGGATCCTGGAAAGTTCATAATACCTTGTACCATAGGCACCATGATCTTTAAGGCTCAGTGTGACCTTGGTTCAGGAATAAACCTCATGCCTCTCTCTGTAATAGAAAAACTGGGAATCTATGGGGTGCAAGCTGCTAAAATCTCATTAGAGATGGCAGACAATTCAAGAAAACAAGCTTATGGACAAGTAGAGGACGTGTTAGTAAAGGTTGAAGGCCTTTACATCCCTGCTGATTTCATAGTCCTGGATACTGGAAAGGAAGAGGATGAATCCATCATCCTAGGAAGACCTTTCCTAGCCACAGCAAGAGCTGTGATTGATGTTGTAACAACCCCGATTTTCGAGTACGCGAGATCTTTTCTGAAAGTACGAATTTCTCCGGAAGATTAGTAAGGGGAAAACCTTTGATATATCATCAAGTATCTCAATCCTCATTGTCATTATGTCATCTTTAAGTTAGAACCTTTTCCCGAGGCAAGCTCGATGATGCAGTCGCGAAGAACCTAGTTTTTGAACCGTATCGGTTAGGAGTTTTAATTCGGTTTTTCGTAAATAATCTCAGTTTGACAAACCGGACTCGATTTATGAGAGGAGAGAGATAATAGGATGATATTATCATTATATGAGTATTAGAAGCCTCTTGAATGATATTATAAGGTTACCTGATCAGTTTTAGTTAAAAACAGAAAACCGGTTTAACCGGGTTCACAATTTACTGGTGCAGCTTAGCACCAGCACTCTCTGATGACTTTAGCAATGCTAAGGCCTCATTATACATGTTTTATTCTCATAATAAATATGTTACTAGTGTCATTTATGCTAGTAGCTTAGAAAATAATTTTTAGAGATGTTTTCACAAGTGTTCCGATACACCTAGTTTTAGTAGTTATACATCTGAGATATTTTAATATTATTTTAATCCACCTTCAAGCCAACCAATCACAACTCACCCTACACCCCCAAAACCCCCAAGGCTGGCTCATTTTCACTTTGTGGCCGAAAATAGGTAGAGAGAAAAAGAGAGAAAAGTTCTTAGTTCCAAATCTTCAAAGCTTGATTTCTGCTGAACTAAAACTCAAATCAAAATTCCAATCCGACCAAAATGATCCTCTCTTCTTTCTCTACATGATCATATGACTTATCAAGGCTGGGATCAAGGTGAGTTGGCTGCACCATCTCTCTTTTGATTCAGTTTCAAGGAAACATGCTTAAATATGTGTTTTCTTGATGTGATTTAGGAGGAAAAAGTGTTTAAGGACCACCTGAAAGTTTGATTGAATTAGGAGCAGCAAGACCAGGTAGGGTGTCACGAAATTAATCTTGATTATTTGTGTTTGAGTTGTGTGAATGTTGTATTATTTGGCTGTGCTAAAAATTGGTTGCATATATGATTGATTCTTGGTGAAAATTTGGTGAAATTTTGATGAAATTTGATGAAATTCAAGCTTTAAAGTTCATGTTCTTGGGCAGCTGGAAAAACGAAAGCCTAAGCTTAAATTGAGGTTCAATTTGTGTTGAAATCATGTAGAAAAGATGGGGTTTTAGTGGCTTCTAATTTATTATGAATTATAGTAAAAATCGGTTGCTGAAAAGACTGAAAAATGGGTAAAAACAGAGAAAGAATCTGAAGAATTTATGAAGAACATGAAGAACACTTTGAGTGTGGTTAAGAACAATGAAGAACACCTTTTTGATTCATAAAAGGGCAAGGAAGTAAAATTTTTGGTGTTTAAGGGGTTATATGGTAATTTCTGGAAGTTAGGGTGGTAAAAGTAGAAATATTAAAAGTTACGGATGGTAAAAAGTGAATTTTAAAGGTTAAAGGTTAAAGTAAAGTTAATTTTCGAAAATATATTAATAAAATAATAAATAATAATAAAATATTAAATAATAATATTTAATTAAAAATAATATTTTAATAAAAATAATAAAATAATGCGAAAAAGGCAGTTTTCTATAAAGGCTTTAGAAAGACAACTTTAAGCGCAGAATCTCATAATTACCTTCAAAAAACACTTAGGGAGTGGTAAAAACATATTAGTGAGGCAAAGATAAATAAAAGATAAAAAGTTGAAGAAAAGATAAAAATCGAAGAAAAAGTCTGTAAAGTTTTAACAACAGAGAAACAGACAGAGACTAGTGAACGAACTAGGGCAACATAGTTAGTTCTTGATTTGCGAATAGGGTTAGGTATTATATGAAAAGTTAAACTGTTTCAGTATAGACTTAATGAACCTATACTTGGGGCAGGCTAACTAATCATACCGAAATTTACATAAGCTTTAAATACATACGTTAAATAGAGAAAGCAGAACAAAGTGAGGAAGCGCAGAGAAAGGAACAAACAGAGCAGAATAAAGAGACAAAGCGAAGAGAGTAATATGATAAAGAGTAGAGGACCTATTGAGAGGTCATCTGTTGCATTAAGGCAACCTCAGAGATATCTATATGTTCATCTACTGCATTGTAGCAGTCAGATAGATAATGGTGCAACCACTGAGAAACGCTTTCCTGCGGTACAGATCCATATTTTATTTCTGTAAGGCAGAGGGGTTATTTCCTGCTACAGAAGTACTGTGACCACCTGTTCCATTTCTGTAGTGGCAGAGGGGTTATTTCCTGTATACAGAAGGTGTGTCGGCATACAACCCTGCAGTGGCAGATGTGTTATTTCCTGCGTGCAGTGGACCCTGTGGTGGCAGAGGGGTTATTTCCTGTACACAGGGGTATAGCCAACAGGAAAGCCATATCCGGCTAGTAATGCTGGGTTACGTCGGGAGCGGATAGAAACCGACAAATGAGCTCATTACCTGCACTAGGACTAGACATGCATCATTCTTGTCTGTGCATTATTCTCTGTTGCATTCCTACTTGTGTTTGATCAATTTCTTTATGTTTGTTTGCTTGAGTGCTATGTCTATGCTTTATTTTCTTGCACTCTTCTGTTTGTGTTCTGTTTTCTGTTTTCCCTATCTATTTTAACTACTGTTTACTACTTTACTGTATTCTAATATCTATCTGCTAATCGGAATCAAATAAATGAACGTAACTAATAACCCCGACCCTACTAAAAACTCCCCAGTTCTTACCCCTTCTCTCCCTTCCTCCCCCTCAGATGGAGACGGGCGTGATCTTCTATGAGTTCGAGGACCCTTACGTCTACGAGGATCCGGTACATCACAGTTACTTCATTACGGGTTTGGAGCCTCGTATTAGACGATATACGTTACCTAATCGAGCTTTTCAACATCTTCTGTCTAGCCCGCATTTTGACCCTGATGCTCCTTACGACTTTCCCTTATCCTGGTTACACCCTGACGCACCTGGACATCCTTTTCCTGATGATCCTGAGCACCCTATACCAGCTCAACCTTTGAAAGAGGCGGTACCTGAGCCTATCATTCCTGATGAGCCTGAGTTAGCTGATGACTACGTACCTGTGATACCACCAGAGTGGGATTTTCCCCCTGAGCCGATCCCCGACTTTCCACAGCCTGATGAGCCAGCACTACCAGACGGTGGGGTAGCTCCTATATACGCGAACGGACCTGTGCTCGCGAATGGTTTTGTACATAGTGACAGCAGTGTTTCTGGTGGATCTGAGGACATAGTTGTAGCTGTGGACGATGAGGAGGAGGAGGATCCTGAGATAGAGATAGAGCAGGATGAGGAGATGGATGAGCCTCATGATGATTCTCCGAACGGCCACGTGTAAATATAGTTTGACTGCGGAAAGGGGCATTCTTTTGATGACACTCTAGTCTAACATTATCAGATAGTTAGTCTCTCACTTGTGTTAGTACACCCGAGAGCTAGGAGCTATATAGTGGTTAGGCTAGCCTGGGTGCCATTTTAGTGGCTTGTTGTATGGGCCAGGCCCTGGTAGTGTCGTGTAAATATTAGCTACGTAGGATGACGAGGATGTAAACTGACTTGATCTTGTGTAAACGCTACATGTTTTGTTATAGTGTACATGATGTATATTATCAGTTGTATTTCTAAGTTTCTTTATGCCACTTTTCTATTACTCCCAATGTATGCTTGTTTATTTTACCGGACCATCCGCAAAAATTAAAAAAAAAATTACTCGTAAAATTGGCATCGCTCTAACAAGGAACAGGCTCATATATTTAATAAATAATAATAATTAGGAAGGATAAGTTAGTAACACTTAGCTTCTTGTATGACCATGGCATACTGGAAGTTGGGTCGTTACAGATGTGGATAGAGGAGAATTGATCCTTCAATTAAATAAGGACAACCTTGTGTTTACAACTCAAGGATCTCTCTCTGCATCCATGGAGAGGAAGCAGAAAAAGCTTCTCTCAAAGCAGAGTCAACCAAAGCCCCCACAGTCAAACTCTAAGTTTGGTGTTGGGAGGCCACAACCAAACTCTAAGTTTGGTGTCAAACCCCCATATCCAAACTCTAAGTTTGGTGTTGGGAGGTCTCAACAAAGCTCTGCACATTTGTGAGGCTCCATGAGAGCCCACTGTCAAGCTATTGACATTAAAGAAGTGCTTGTTGGGAGGCAACCCAATGTTTATTTATCTAATTTTATTTTTGTTTTTCATGTTCTCTTAGGTTCATGATCATGTGGAGTCACAAAATAAACGAAAAATTTAGAAACAGAATCAAAAATAGCGGAAGAAAAATCACACCCTGGAGGAAGCACCGGTCTGGCGTTCAACGCCAGAATAGAGCATGGTTCTGGCGCTGAACGCCCAAAATGGGCACCAACCTGGCGCTGAACGCCCAGAGTTGTGTGCAAGGGCATTTTGCATGCCTAAATTGGTGCAGGGATGTAAATGCCTTGACACCTCAAGATCTGTGGACCTCACAGGATCATCTCAGGATCTGTGGACCCCACAGGATCCCCACCTTCCTTCCTCATAATCCTAGTTTTTTTTTTTCACATCTTCTTCTTCATCTATTCCTTCTTTTTTTGCTCGAGGGCGAGCAACATTCTAAGTTTGGTGTGGTAAAACAATTATGTAAAGGATCTATAGCTCAGTGGTAGAACATGTGGCTGCAAATCAAGAGATCCCTGAAATACCTCAGGAGATGCACTTCCCTCCACATAGTTATTGGAAGCAGCTGAGGATAGAAATACCAAAAATCACTAGGAATCAATCCACAAAGGCAAGGAAGAGACATAGAAGAGCTCAAGAACATCATTGGTTCCCCAAGAAGGAAACGCCATCATCAGTAAGGTGGACTCATTCCTTGTTCTTACTTTCTCTGTTTTTTGTTTTCTATGTTAAGTGCTTATCCATGTTTGTGTCTTCATTACATGATCATTAGTAGTTAGTAACCATGTCTTAAAAGTTATGAATGTCCTATGAATCCATCACCTCTCTTAAATGAAAAATGTTTTAATTCAAAAGAACAAGAAGTACATGAGTTTCGAATTTATCCTTGAACTTAGTTTAATTATATTGATGTGGTGACAATACTTCTTGTTTTCTGAATGAATGCTTGAAAAGTGCATATGTCTTTTGAAGTTGTTGTTTAAGAATGTTAAATATGTTGGCTCTTGAAAGAATGATGACAAGGAGACATGTTATTTGATAATCTAAAAAATCATAAAAATGATTCTTGAAGCAAGAAAAAGCAGCAAAGAACAAAGCTTGCAGAAAAAAAATGAAGAAAAAAAAAATATATATATATATATAAGCGAAAAAAAATAGAAAGAAAAAGCAAGCAGAAAAAGCCAAAAGCTCTTAAAACCAAGAGGCAAGAGCAAAAAGCCAATAACCCTTAAAACCAAAAGGCAAGGGTAAATAAAAAGAAGAGTGTGCTTAAGAACCCTAGACACCTCTAATTGGGGACTTTAGCAAAGCTGAGTCACAATCTGAAAAGGTTCACCCAATTATGTGTCTGTGGCATTTATGTATCCGGTGGTAATACTGGAAAACAAAGTGCTTAGGGCCACGGCCAAGACTCATAAAGAAGCTGTGTTCAAGAATCATCATACTGAACTAGGAGAATCAATAACAATATCTGAACTCTGAGTTCCTATAGATGCCAATCATTCTGAACCTCAATGGATAAAGTGAGATGCCAAAACTATTCAAGAGGCAAAAAGCTACAAGTCCCGCTCATCTGATTGAAGCTATGGTTCATTGATAGTTTGGAATTTATAGTATATTCTCTTCTTTTTATCCTATTTGATTTTCAGTTGCTTGGGGACAAGCAACAATTTAAGTTTGGTGTTGTGATGAGCGGATAATTTATACGCTTTTTGGCATTGTTTTTAGTATGTTTTTAGTAGGATCTAGTTACTTTTAGGGATGTTTTCATTAGTTTTTATGTTAAATTCACATTTCTGGACTTTACTATGAGTTTGTGTGTTTTTCTGTGATTTCAGGTATTTTCTGGCTGAAATTGAGGGACTTGAGCAAAAATCAGATTCAGAGGTTGAAGAAGGACTGCTGATGCTGTTGGATTCTGACCTCCCTGCACTCAAAATGGATTTTCTGGAGCTACAGAACTCAAAATGCTGCGCTTCTAATTGCGTTGGAAATTAGATATATAGGGCTTTCCAGCAATATATAATAGTCCATACTTTGCCCGATTTTAGATGATGCAAACTGGCGTTCAACGCCAGCTCTCTGCCCAATTCTGGCGTCCAGCGCCAGAAACAAGTTGCAAAGTGGAGTTCAACGCCCAAAATGGCACAAAAGCTGGCGTTCAACTCCAAGAATGACCTCTTCACGTGTAGACTTCAAGCTCAGCCCAAGCACACACCAAGTGGGCCCCGGAATTGGATTTATGCATCAATTACTTACTTCTGTAAACCCTAGTGACTAGTTTATTATAAATAGAACTTTTTATCATTGTATTTGTAGTCTTGGTTACTCCGGTTCCCCTCTGGGGCCGAGACCAAGGAACTCCATTATCACTTATGTATTTTCAACGGTAGAGTTTCTGCACTCCATAGATTAAGGTGTGGAGCTCTGCTGTTCCTCAAAGATTAATGCAAAGTACTACTGTTTTCTATTCAATTCATCTTATTCCGCTTCTAAGATATTCATTCGTACTTCAACCTGAATGTGATGAACGTGACAATCATCATCATTCCCTATGAACGCGTGCCTGACAACCACTTCCGTTCTACATTAGATTGAATGAGTATCTCTTAGATCTCTTAATCAGAATCTTCGTGGTATAAGCTAGATTGATGGCGGCATTCATGAGAGTCCGGAAAGTCTAAACCTTGTCCGTGGTATTCCGAGTAGGACTCTGGGATTGAATGACTGTGATGAACTCCAAACTCGCGAGTGCTGAGCGTAGTGACAGACGCAAAAGGATAGTAAATTCTATTCCAGTATGATCGAGAACCTCCAAGATGATTAGCCATGCAGTGACAACACATCGGACCATTTTCACAGAGAGGAATAGGATGCAACCAACGACAAGGGTGATGCCTCCAGACGATTAGCCGTGCTGTGACAGAGCATTTGGACCATTTTCCCGAGAGGATTGAAAGTAGCCATTGGCACCGGTGACATCCTTACACAAAGCCAGCCATAGAAAGAAGTAAGACTGATTGGATGAAGACAGCAGAAAAGCAGAGGTTCAGAGGAATGAATGCATCTCCATACGCTTATCTGAAATTCTCACCAATGATTTACATAAGTATTTCTATCCTTATTTTAGCATTAATTTCGAAAACTCCATAACTATTTTATATCCGCCTGACTGAGATTTACAAGGTGACCATAGCTTGCTTCATACCAACAATCTCCGTGGGATCGACCCTTACTCACGTAAGGTTTATTACTTGGACGACCCAGTGCACTTGTTGGTTAGCTATGCGAAGTTGTGAAGATATGTTTAGATCATGGTTCTGTGCATCCGTTTTTGGTGCCATCGCCAGGGAATCAATTTCGAACAATAATTCACAACCTGAGTAACAATTTCGCATACCACAAACCACTCAAATTAGCACTTGATTCGCTTGACTAAATCAACCACTGAACTAAAATTGCTCAATCCTTCAATCCCTGTGGGATCGACCTCACTCATGTGAGTTATTATTACTTGATGCGACCCGGTACACTTACCGGTTAGTATTTGTGTGTTTGGAAATTTGTTTTTCCACAAAAACACCCATCAAGAGGTAGTTGATCAAATACCCTCTTATGCTAATTTCATGAAAGAGATCTTAAGTCATAAGAAGGATTGGAGAGAAACTGAAAAAGTTTTCCTCACTGAAGAATGCAGTGCAGTCATATTGAAAAGCTTACCAGAGAAGCTTAAAGATCTCGGATGCTTTATGATACCATGCACATTAGAGGGTGCTTGTACCAAGACAGCTCTATGTGATCTTGGGGCAAGTATCAACCTAATACCTGCATCCACTATCAAAAAGCTTGGTTTGGTTGATGAAGTTAAACCAACCCAGATATGCCTCCAACTTGCTGATGGCTCTATTAAAATCCCATCAGGTGTAATTGAGGACATAATTGTCAAGGTTGGGCCATTCGTCTTTTCCACTGACTTTGTAGTGCTGGAAATGGAGGAGCACAAGAGTGCAACGATTATTCTAGGAAGTTTAAGTTGAACGTTGTCAAAGCTATGCAGCATCAAGACTGCATGAGCGCTGATATTATTGACTCCCTGGTGGAAGAGGTCAAGATGACTGAGAGTCTCGAATCAGAGCTAGAGGACATTTTTAAAGATGTTCAGCATGATCTGGAGTAACTAGAGAAAATAGAAGAACCTCTGAAAACTCCTCAGGAAGAGAAGAAGCCTCCTAAACCTGAGCTCAAACCACTACCACCATCCTTAAAATATGCATTTCTGGGAGAAGATGACACTTTTCTCGTGATGATAAGCTCTACCTTAGAGCCACAGGAAGAGAAATCACTAATTCAGGTGCTAAGGACACACAAGACAGCTCTTGGGTGGTCCATAAGTGATCTTAAGGGCATCAGCCCAGCTAGATGCATGCACAAGATCCTATTAGAGGATAATGCTAAGCCAGTGGTTCAACCACAGAGGCAGCTGAATCCAGCCATGAAGAAGGTGGTGCAGAAATAGGTCACTAAGTTACTAGAGGCTGGGATTATTTATCCTATTTCTGATAGCCCCTAGGTGAGCCCTGTCCAAGTTGTCCCCAAGAAGGGAGGCATGACAGTGGTTCATAATGAAAAGAATGAACTGGTTCCTACAAGAACAGTTATAGGGTGGCGTATGTGTATTGACTACAGAAGACTCAATACAACAACCAGAAAGGATCATTTTCCTTTACCATTCATAGACCAGATGCTAGACAGACTAGCAGGCCATGAATACTACTGCTTTTTGGATAGCTACTCAGGTTATAACCAAATTGCAGTAGATCCTCAGGACCAAGAGAAAACAGCATTCACTTGTCCTTCTGGAGTATTTGCCTACAGAAGGATGCTATTTGGTCTGTGCAATGCACCTGCAACCTTTCAGAGGCGCATGCTCTCTATCTCCTCTGATATGGTAGAAAAAATTCTAGAAGTCTTCATAGATGACTTCTCAGTATTTGGAGACTCATTCAGCTCCTGTCTTGACCATCTAGCACTTGTTCTGAAAAGGTGCCAAGAGACTAACCTGGTTTTAAACTGAGAAAAATGTCACTTTATGGTGACTGAAGGAATTGTCCTTGGGCACAAAATTTCAAACAAGGGAATAGAGGTAGATCAAGCTAAGGTAGAGGTAATTGAAAAATTACCACCACCTACCAATTTTAAGACAATCAGAAGCTTTCTGGGGCATGTAGGATTCTATAGGAGGTTTATAAAGGATTTTTCAAAAATTGCAAAACCTCTGAGCAATCTGCTGGCTGCTGACACGCCATTTATCTTTGACACAGAGTGTCTGCAGGCGTTTGAAACTCTGAAAGCTAAGCTAGTCACAGCACCAGTCATTTCTGCACCAGACTAGACATTACCATTCGAACTAATATGTGATGCCAGTGACTATGCCATTGGTGCAGTATTGGGACAGAGGCATAACAAGCTTCTGCATGTCATTTACTATGCTAGTTGTGTTTTGAATGACAAACAGAAGAATTACACAACCACAGAAAAGGAGTTGCTTGCAGTGGTTTATGCCATTGACAAGTTCAGATCTTATTTAGTAGGATTAAAATTAATTGTGTATACTGACCATGCTGCTCTAAAATATCTCCTCACTAAGTAGGATTCAAAACCCAGACTCATAAGATGGGTGTTGCTTCTGCAAGAGTTTGATATAGAAATCAGAGACAGAAAAGAGACAGAGAACTAAGTAGCTGATCACCTGTCCCGGATAGAACCAGTAGCAGGAGCGTCCCTCCCTCCTACTGAGATCTCTGAAACCTTTCCGGATGAGCAACTCTTTGCCATTCAGGAAGTACCATGGTTTGCAGACATTGCAAACTATAAAGCTGTGAGATTCATACCCAAAGAGTACAGTAAGCAGCAAACAAAAAAATTGGTTTCTGATCCAAAGTACTACCTGTGAGATGAACCATACCTCTTTAAGAGGTGTACAGACGGAGTAATCCATAGATGTGTGCCTAGAGAAGAGGCACAGAAGATCTTATGGCATTGCCATGGATCACAATATGGAGGACATTTTGGAGGTGAACGAATAGCCACAAAAGTTCTCCAATGTGGCTTCTACTGGCCTACTCTCTATAGAGACTCCTGAGAGTTCGTACGTAACTGTGACAGTTGCCAGAGAGCTAGTAATCTGCCTCACGGTTATGCCATGCCTCAGCAAGGGATCTTAGAGATTGAGTTGTTTGATGTATGGGGTATTGACTTCATGGGGCCTTTCCCACCATCATATTCAAACACTTATATTCTGGTGGCAGTAAACTATGTATCTAAATGGGTAGAGGCAATTGCAACACCCACTAATGATACTAAAACAGTAATGAAGTTCCTCCAAAAGCATATCTTCAGCAGGTTCGGTGTCCCTAGGATACTGATCAGTGATGGAGGCAATCATTTCTGCAATAAACAGCTTGACTCTGCTCTGGTCCAATATGGAATTAACCATAAAGTGGCAACTCCATATCATGCACAGACAAATGCGCAGGCTGAAGTCTCAAATAGAGAACTAAAATGAATCCTGGAATGGACTGTAAGTACCCATAGAAGGGATTGGACAAGAAGTCTGGATGATGCTCTGTGGGCATACAAAACCGCATTCAAGACTCCTATAGGGACCTCTCCATACCAGCTTGTGTATGGAAAAGCCTGTCATCTACCAGTAGAACTAGAACACAAGGCCTACAGGGCAACCAGGTTCCTAAACCTTGATGCTAAGGTAGCTGGCGAGAAAAGATTACTCCAGTTGAACGAGCTGGAAGAGTTCAGACTCAATGCTTTCGAAAATGCTAAAATTTATAAAGAGAAAGCAAAAAGATGGCATGACAAAAGGCTGTCATCTAGAGTCTTTGAGGCAGGACAGAAGGTCCTACTATTTAAGTCTAGGCTCAGATTGTTCCCTGGAAAATTGAAATCTTGGTGGAGGGGACCATATGTGATTACAAGTGTGTCACCATATGGTTATGTGGAGCTTCAAGATATTGATTCTAACAAAAGTTTCATTATTAATGGACAGAGAATTAAACATTATCTTGAAGGAAATGTTGAGCAAGAATGCTCAAAACTGAGACTAAATTAAAAAGCTCAGTAAAGTCCAGCTAAAGACAGTAAAGAAGCGCTTACTGGGAGGCAACCCAGCCATTATCAAAAATTAGATGTTTATAACAATTATATAAGTCCATTTAATTTTGTTGCTCATGTTTATTAATGCTTTTCAGTGAATAAGTCAAGAAAATGAAGGTTCAAGACATAAAACAGAGAAATCACAGAGAAAAGGAGCTTACTGGCGTCAAAACGCCAGTAAAGAGGCAATTTGGGCGTTAAACGCCAGTAAAAGTATCATTCTGGGTGTTAAACGCCAGAATGGGCAGCATTCTGGGCGTTTAACGCCAGAAATGGTAGCATTCTGGGCGTTCAGAAAAATGCCCAGTAAAGAAGGATTTCTGGCTAGCTGGGCGCTAAACGCCCAAAATGGGCACCAGATGGGCATTAAACGCCAGAATGGGTACGCCAGAACAGCTAGGGGAGAGCTAATTTCGTTTCCAATTCAATTTTTTTCGAATTTTCATGTTTTAATTCAAAATTTTCTGCATCCAAACATTACAAATATTCATTTTTTAATTTCCATTAACAAAAATTCATAATCTTATGAATTCTTTTTAGTTATCTTTTAATTCTTTTCAATTTTTTTTCAAAAACTCATTCATTTTTCCAATTTCTTTTCAAATCTTTTTAATTCATTCATATTATCTTTTATTTCTTAGATGCATAAACAAAAATTCAGATTTAACTTCCGCATATCTTTTTCATATCTCTTAAATTTTGAAAACAATATTCTCTTTTTCATATCATGTTTATCTTTTATCAATCATATCTTTCAAATCATATCTTTTTCTAAAAATTCGAACCCACTCCCTCCCTCCCCTTTATTTATACATTCGGCCATCCCCTTTACTCCATCATTCGAATCCTTCTCTCCATCTATTCATCTTCTTTCTTTTTATTTTGCTTGAGGGCAAGCAAATCTCTAATTTTGGTGTGATTTTTGTGATTCCTGAGTTAAAACAAACCAATCTCATGGCACTCAAAGGATGACAAACCGCTTCAAGAGACAAGAAAGAAAGCAATCCAAAACCACGTTGGATGCATGAGAACTTCTGCACCAAAGAACATGCAGACCATTATTTCAAAATTGTGTGCAGAAGATCAGTGATCCCAGAAGTTAGGTTCAATCTGAAAGAAGATGAATACCCGGAGATCCAAGAGCAGATTTAAAACAGGGGCTGGGAAGTCCTGGCTAATCTTGAGATACATGTTGGAAAAAACATGGTCCAGGAATTCTATGCAAATCTGTGGATGACAGAAAAGCAAAGATTAAAGGGAACCGCTTTCTACTCCTTTCGGACTATGGTCAGAGGGAAGATTATTTACTTCCATTTTGACAAAGTGAGAGAAGTTCTCAAACTTCCTCAACTACAAGATGATCTAGAGTCCTTTAATAGAAGAATGGCCAAGGATAAAAGGCTAGATCAAGTTCTAGAGGACATATGCCTCCCTGGAACCAAGTGGATTACCAATTCAAAAGGTGTCCCAAACCAATTAAAGAGAGGAAATCTCAAACCAGTTGCTAGAGGTTGGCTGGATTTCATTGGGTGTTCTATACTCCCAACCAGCAACCGATCTGAAGTCACTGTCAAGACGGCAGTGATGATTCACTGTATTATGCTGGGGAAGGAGGTAGAGATTCGTCAACTGATCCCTATTGAAATTTACATGTTTGCAAACAAGGAATCCACTGAGGCCAAATTGGCCTACCCATGCTTGATTAGTCTGTTATGCAAAGATGCGGGGGTACAGATGGGTGTGGATGAATATATCACAGTTGAACGCCCAATCACCAAAAAAGTGATGGATTGACCTCAAATTCAAGATAACATCATCAAGAGGGGGCGCATGAGCTCCTCCCAGAAATTCCTCAATTTGACTATTGGGCCCGCTTAGAAGCATCTGTCATCAAGCTGCAAGAAGCTGTGAATCAACTTAAAGAAGAGGATCAGAATCAAAATAGCATGCTCTGCAAAATGCTCATAGAACAAGAGAAATAAGGGCGCGAGATACAGGAGCTAAAACGTCAGAAGCTGTCCCTTGAAGAGTTGAACGTCCTACAGATTGAAGGAGCACATACCCCTCAAAATCAAGGCTATTGAGTCCTAACTCTGTGATAACTTTAATTATTAGAAACCTATTCTAAGATTTACATGAGCATTAGTATTAGAGTCATTTATTTTTGTGTCTTTAATTCCCTTTCTTTTATTATTATTTGTCTGCTTTTATGTTTATTTTATGTCTTATTTTTATTACATGATCATTAAAGTTTAGAGTCTATGTCTTAAAGCTATGAATTATTTCATGAATCCCTCACCTTTCTTAAATAAAAAAATCTATTTTAATTGCAAAAGAACAAGAAGCACATGAATTTCGAATTCTATCTTGAAAATAATCTAATTATTTTGATGTGGTGTCAATACTTTTTGTTTTTTGAATGAATGCTTGAACAGTGCATATTTTTTATAGTGAAGTTTGTGAATGTTAAAATTGTTGGCTCTTGAAAGAATAATGAAAAAAAGAGAAATGTTGTTGATAATATGAAAAATCATAAAAATTGATTCTTGAAGTAAGAAAAAGCAGTGAAAAATAAAAGCTTGAAAAAAATGGCAAAAAAAAAAGAAAAAAAAAAAGAAAAAAGCCAATAACCCTTTAAACTAAAAGGCAAGGGTAAACAGGATCCAAGGCTTTGAGCATTAATGGATAGGAGGGCCCAAAGGAATAAAATCCTGGCCTAAGCGGCTAAACCAAGCTGTCCCTAACCATGTCCTTGTGGCGTGAAGGTGTCAAGTGAAAAGCTTGAGACTGAGCGGTTAAAGTCGTAGTCCAAAGCAAAAAGAGTGTGCTTAAGAACTCTGGGCACCTCTAACTGGGGACTCTAGCAAAGCTGAGTCACAATCTGAAACGGCTCACGCTGTTATGTGTCTGTGACAATTATGTATCTGGTGGTAATATTGGAAAACAAAATGATTAGGGTCACGGCCAAGACTCATAAGGTAGCTGTGTTCAAGAATCAACATACTGAACTAGGAGAATCAATAACACTATCTGAATTCTGAGTTCCTATGGATACCAATCATTCTGAACTTCAAAGGATAAAGTGAGATGCCAAAACTGTTCAGAAGCAAAAAGCTATTTGTCCCGCTCATCTAATTGGAACTGAGTTTCATTGATATTTGGAATTTATTGTATTTTATTTTCTTTTTATCCTATTTTGTTTTTAGTTGCTTGGGGACAAGCAACAATTTAAGTTTGGTGTTGTGATGAGCGAATAATTTATACCCTTTTTGGCATTGTTTTTAGGTAGTTTTTAGTATATTTTAGTTACTTTTTATTATATTTTTATTAGTTTTTATTGAAAAATTACATTTCTGGACTCTACTATGAGTTTGTGTATTTTTCTATAATTTCAGGTATTTTCTGGCTGAAATTGAGGGACCTGAGCAAAAATCTGATTCAGAGGCTGAGAAAGGACTGCAGATGTTGTTGGATTCTGACCCTCTTGCACTCAAAATAGATATTCTGAAGCTATAGAAGCCCAATTGGCGCGCTCTTAATTGAGTTGGAAAGTAGACATCTTGGGCTTTCCATCAATATATAATAGTCCATACTTTTCCCGAGATTTGATGGCCCAAACTGGCGTTAAAAGCCAGCCAAAAATTTTATGGCATAAAACGCCAGAACTGGCACCTTTCTTAGCGTTAAACGCCCATTTTGGCACCCGGGGTGGCGTTTAAGGCCTACTTTAGGCATATGCACGTGAAAGCTTGAAAGCTTAGCCCAAACACTCACCAAGTGGGTCCCAAAAGTGGATTTCTGCACCATCTACACTTAGTTACTCATTTTCTGTAAACCTAAGTTACTAGTTAGTATAAAAACTACTTTTAGAGATTCATTTTGCAACTCATGACATTTTTTATTTCATATTGTATCTTCTACGGCATGAGTCTCTAAACCCCATAGGTGAGGGTGAGGAGCACTGCTGTGTTTCAATGGATTAATGGAATTACTATTGTTTTCTATTCAATCACGCTTGATTCTATTCTATGATACTCACTCGTACTTTAATCTGGAGAAGATGATGATCCGTGACCCTCATCATTATTCTCACATTTATGAATGCATGCCTGACAACCACTCCCGTTCTATCTGAGCTCAACGTAGTCATTGGGCGACAGCTTGAGTGCGTATCTCTTGGGTCTCTGATCCACGGACCGAGTCTGTGAGATTAGAACCTTCGTGGTATAGGCTAGAACCAATTGGCAGCATTCCTGGGATCCAGAAAGTCTAAACCTTGTCTGTGGTATTCTGAGTAGGATCTGAGAGGGGATGACTGTGATGAGCTTCAAACTCACGAATGTTGGGTGCAGTGACAGTGTGCAAAAGGATAGAGAGATTCTATTCTGACGCTAGTGAAAACCGACAGATGATTAGCCGTGCGGTAGCTGTACCTGGTATTTTTTATCCAAAACGAGAAATCTGACAGTTGATTAGCCGTGCAGAGACCGTGCCTGGTATTTTTCATCCGAGAGGATCATACAGCTTGCCATTGAAGGAAGCCATGCGTGTTCGGAGAAAAAGACAGTAGGAAAGCAGAGATTCAGACGACAGAGCATCTCCGGAACCTCAGCCTGTTCCTCATTACTGAATCACAAGTACCATTTATTTCATGTTATTTACCTTTCATAAACAAAACCATTTTTATCATTAATATCCTGACAAAGATTTACAAGATAACCATAGCTTGCTTCAAGCCGGCAATCTCCGTGGGATCGACCCTTACTCACGTAAGGTATTACTTGGACGATCCAGTGCACTTGCTGGTTAGTTGTGCGGAGTTGTGAAAAGTATGATCACAATTTCGTGCACCAGGTAGCTTTTCCTGCAAATATTCACGAGTAAGGTAATCAGGGAGAGAGTTTGAGATTCCTTGAATGTATTCAATTTTAAAATAAAAAACACTTAATATTGCTTGCCAGCGGGCAAAAATATGTTTGGATGCTTGATTTTTTACATCTTTTTGTAAAATGTCTTTGGCAGATTTATAATCTACCCTGACTAAAAATTTTTGGTTTAATAAATCATATTGGAATTTTGAAATACACAAAACGATTGCCAAAACTTCTTTTTTTTTTTTATGGTTGAATAATTTTGTTGAGAGGTATTTCAATGCTTGGATGTAAATGCAATGATACATTCTTTATTATTAAGTTTTTGTTTTAGGATGCCGCCATAACCTAGATCTGATGCATCCGCCTCAACAATTTTGAAAGCCTGTGGAACAGGAAGGTAAAGACAAGGGAGTTCCTTGACACTGAGTTTGAGTTTTTTGACGATCTTAGTATGGGTATCTGTCCAATGAGGGGGGTTTTTTCCCTAGACGCTCATGGAGAAGTTTGATAAGGGTGCTTAGGTTTGGAATAAAATCAGCTACATAGTTTATGCAGCCAAGGAATCTTTGGAGTTGATTCCTTTCTAAAATATGATCAGGGAATTTATCCGCAAATTGGATAGCCTTGTCAATGGGTGTAATAGTTTCCTGGTGGATCATGTGACCAAGGAAACGGATTTTAGTTTGGAATAAACTAATTTTTTATTTGGACACAGCTAGACTATTATGCTTGATGGTGTGCATAAAGGTCTTTCGTGTTTAAAATGATCATGCAAGGATTGTGAAAAAATTAGCACGTCGTCTATATAGACGATGGCAAAGCCGGAATAAGGATTATAAATGTCATTCATAATTTTTTGGAATTCGGATGGGGCATTTTTTAGACCAAAAGACATCACATTCCATTCGTACTCATCGAAAGATACTGTGAATGCCGTTTTGTATCTATCAGCCTCGCTAATCTGGATTTGCCAATATCCAGACTTCATATCAAATTTTGAAAAAATGCTTGCTGAGTTTAGTCTATTTAGCAAATCCTTTTTGTTTGGGATAGGATACCTAATCCACCGGAGAGCTTGGTTCAGATTCTTATAATTAATAACTCACCTAGGGGTGTCTCTTTCCAACTTAGCTTGTTTATTGACATAAAAAGCCGAGCAAGACCATGGGCTTTTATTGGGCCAAATAAGCCTTTTGTCTAAAAGGTCTGTAATTTCCTTTTGACAATATTAAAGAAGTTCTTCATTCATTTGTATGGGTCTGGCCTTTATTGGAATCTGGCTTTCTTTGAAGTCTTTTTCATAAGGAAGATCCACAATATGTTGTTTTCTATTCCAGAATGTGTGAGGCAATTCTGAACATATTGTTTCTTGCATTTGTTGAAGAAGGGTTTTTATCTTTTGTTGGATTTGAGGTTTTTGTAACTATGTTTCAATGGTTTGGAAGGAGACTTCTTCCTTCAAGAATTTAATCTGGTTAGCTTTGAATTGGAGTAGGTTAAGGGTTTTATGGGCAGGAGATGAAACAAATCGAAAGGTTGTTGGGGTTCCTCCTATATAGGTAGTGATACCGTCGTATGACATTATTAGTGGAAAAATAGCTCTAATGAACGACGTTCCTAAAATGACCTAATTTCTCAAATCTTGGACAAGGAGGAAAGGTGTCTTTATCTGTTAAAGACCGTTTTTGATGACAGCCTCAGGAAGCCTGTACTTAATTTGTAAACATTCACCGGTAGCAGTACTTAGACGCTCTCCCATTTTTTCAAAATATTTTGTTGGGATTAAGCCTTCCAGAATACATTTTTTATCTGCACCTGTATCGAACAAGGCTACGGTATCTAAGACAAAGTCCTGGATGACAATACTAATGTTGATATAGAATTTCATGATGGTTAATTGACTGACTAACCACAGAATTTCTGCTATCTCATCTTCTGGATCTTTTGAGAGTTGGAGAATTTGGTCCTCCTCTTCATTTTGAGAAATTTGGTTTTGAAGATTGTGATCATTCTGAGGTTCTTCCTCAATGGTATCAGAATCTTCATCCAAAATATGAGACAAACCATTCTGGTGTTGTTGTTGTTGTTGTTTGATAAGATGAATATCTTTCTTGAGAATATTAATCTTGTTCTGAAGGTCTTGGATAGTAACAGGTTTAGAAACTTATTTTTTGAGTTTTTTGAAAATAGGTTTGATGTCGTACTTGTTTTTGTTAACTAGGGCTTTGGTTTTTGATTATTTTTTGTTTCTAAGGTTTGTTTGAGCTTCTGATGGTAGTACTTTCTCTATTTAGGGTCAAAGATAGCATTTATGACATCAAAAAGAAGATCTTGTTCTTGTGTGATGACATTGAGCTCAAAATATTCATCGGACGATGAGGATATCTTATCATCATGCTGGATGATATTTAAGTCCTCCGAGAATTCATGTTCTGATTCTTCTTCAGAGCTTTCGAGGAGGAGGTTATTAATCTGTTCCTCAATCTGAGGGTCAAGGTTGATGTTGTTGATCCTCTTTTTGAGCCTGCAGTACTTACTGATGTGGCCTGGTTGTTTGCAATTGAAGCAGATAATTTGGTTTTTGTGAGGTTCTTTGTCTTTGTCTTTTCTTTGTCTAGGAGGAGGCCTATAATGCCTTCTGGGTTTCCATTGCCATGGGTCTTGATCGGGCCTACGGTTTTTTGGGTAATACTGTTTTATTCTCCTTTTACTATAGGAAGGTAGACCGAATTGTTCACAGAAGGAACCTAGATCTTTTTTGTTTTGGGCCTTTTCTCGTGCTAGTTGCCTTTGAATTTTGTCATCCTGACAAATTTTTAAAGCCACTTTTTGGACATAAGAAATTAATTGGCCATAACTTAGAGAATTGTATGGGATGATTCCATCCGGAGTTAAGCTTCTGATTTTATCCCTAACTTTACTCCCAGGGATTTTGGGAGTTCGGCCAAGAACTTCTCTTTCTAGAATGACTGTTGGCTATCTTCTCTAGTGAAGACTCTGGTTAGGAAGGTATCTTTGTACCATGGTGCACGAATTGTAAATCACACTTTTCACAACTCGTACCACAAAACAGCAAGTGCACTAGGTCGTCCAAGTAATACCTTACGTGAGTAAGGGTCGAATCCCACGGAGATTGTTGGCTTGAAGCAATCTATGGTTATCTTGTAATTCTTAGTCAGGATATCAATTATAATTATCATTTTGGATTGCAAAAAATAAAAGAGCGTGAATTAAATACTTGTTATGCAGTAATGGGGAATATGTTGGAGTTTTGGAGATGCTTTGTCTTCTAAATCTCCGCTTTCCCCCTGTCTTCTTCTTCTCGCATGCAAGGTTCCTCCTATGGCAAGCTGTGTGTTGGTGGATCACCATTGTCAATGGCTACCATCCATCCTCTCAGTGAAAATGGTCCAGGTGTGCTGTCACTGCACGACTAATCATCTGTCGGTTCTCACTCATGCTGGAATAGGATCCATTGATCCTTTTGCGTCTGTCACTACGCCCAACCCTTGTGAGTTTGAAGCTCATCACAGTCATTCAATCCCTGAATCCTACTTGGAATACCACATACAAGGTTTAGACTTTTTGGATTCTCAAGAATGCTGCCAATGGATTCTAGCTTATACCACGAAGATTCTGATTAAGGAATCCAAGAGATATTCATTCAATCGAAGGTAGAACGGAGGTGGTTGTCAATCACGCGTTCATAGATTGAGAATGGTGATGAATGTCACGGATCATCACATCCATCATATTGAAGTGCAAATGAACATCTTAGATAGAAACACTCGTGTTTGAATAGAAAACAGAAATAATTGCTTTAATTCATCGAGACACAGCAGAGCTCCTCACCCCCAACAATGGAGTTTAGAGACTCATGCCATTAAAGAGTACAAAGTTCAGATCTAAAATGTCATGAGATACAAAATAAATCTCTAAAAGTTGTTTAAATACTAAACTAGTAACCTAGGTTTACAGAAAATGAGTAAACTATGATAGATAGTGCAGAAATCCACTTCCGGGCCCACTTGGTGTGTGCTGGGGCTGAGACTTGAGCTTTACACGTGCTTAGGCTGTTTCTGGAGTTAAACGCCAGGTTGTAACCTATTTTGGGTGTTTAACTCTAACTTGTAACCTGTTTCTGGCGTTTAACGCCAGAATAGGGCAGAGAACTGGCGTTGAATGCCAGTTTGCGTTATCTAAACTCGGGCAAAGTATAGACTATTATATATTGATGGAAAGCCCTGGATGTCTACTTTCCAATTCAATTGAGAGCGGGCCATTTGGACTCCTGTAGCTCCAGAAAATACATTTCGAGTGCAAAGAGGTCAGAATCCAACAGCATCTGCAGTCCTCTTTCAGCCTCTGAATCAGATTTTGGTCAGGTCCCTCAATTTCAGCCAGAAATTACCTGAAATCATAGAAAAAGACACAAACTCATAGTAAAGTCTAAAAATATTATTTTTATTTAAAAACTAATAAAAATATACTAAAAACTAACTAAATCATACTGAAAACTATGTAAAAATAATGCCAAAAAGCGTATAAATTATCCGCTCATCCCAACACCAAACTTAAAGTAGAATTCCTGAACCATGTTTCTTCCCACCTTTGTTTCAGGACTAGCTAGGACTTTCCAGCTCCTGTTTCGAATTTGCTCTTGGATCTCTGGATATTCGTCTTCTTTCAGATCGAATTTAACTTCCAGGATCCCTGACCTTAGACCCATTATTTTGTAGTAATGGTCTGAATATTCTTTGGTTAAGAACTTCCCTTGATTCCAAAGTGGTTTTGGAATATTCTCTTTCTTGCCTCTTGAGTTGGTTTGTTTTCCCTTAGGAGCCATGATCTTGGTGGGTATTGGCTTAGTGATCACGGATAAACACACCAAACTTAGAGGTTTTCTTGTCCTCAAGCAAAAGAAAAGAAAGGAGAGGGATAGAGGGAGAGCCAAGTTCGAATTGTGGAAGAAAGGGGGAGGCCGAATGAGGATTGAAAGGGAAGGGGGTGGGTTTTCGAAAATCTTTTAAAAATATATGATAGAAAATGTGATTTAGAGAAGATAAGTAAGATAGGAAAAGATTTAATTTGAAATTGAAAAGATATGAAAGATATTTGAAAAAGATAGATTTGTTCTAAAAATTTTGTGAAGATTTGAAAAAGATATTGATGAGTTTGAAAAAAAAGAATTTTGAAAAAGATAGATTTGTTTTGAAAAAGGTTTGAGAAGAGGCTGGAGAAGAATTGAGAAAGATTTAATTTTCGGATTAAGATATTTTTTAAAAATTTTGGAAAAAAAGTTTGAAAAAAAAGAAAGTATGGAACATGATTATGCAAGAAAAATGGTTTGAAATATGAAAATTTAAAAAAAAATCAAGTTGGGATCAAAAACATCCTCGCCTCCGTAATCCTGGCGTTAAACGCCCAACTGCTGTTTGTTTTGGGCGTTTAACGCCCATCTGTAGCCTCTTTTGGGCATTTAACGCCCAGCTGTTGCTTCTGGCTGGCGTTAAACGCCAGAATTCCTTTGTCACTGGGCGTTTTTCCTGAACGCCCAGGACGCTGCAAGTATGGCGTTAAACGCCAAGAATGGTACCCATTCTGGCGTTTGACGCCCAGAAAGGTATCATTACTGGCGTTAAACGCCCAGTAGATGCTTCTTTTGGGCGTTTAACGCCCAATTGTACCTCTTACTGGCATTTTCTTGCCAGTGAGCTCCTTTTTCCTGTTTTGTGCTCTGAATCCTTCTGTAACCCTGTGAACTTATGCAATTAATTCTTTACCTTGAAGATTATTAATATTGAACTTATATAATTTAAAAATAAATAAAATGAAGAATAGAATAAAATAAAATAACAGAAAAAGTTTTGCTAATGGCTGGGTTGCCTCCCAGCAAGTGCTTCTTTATTGTCTTTAGCTGGACCTTGCTGAGCTTTTAATCAGGCTTCAGCCTTGAGCACTCTTGCTCAACATTGCCTTCAAGATAATACTTGATTCACTGTCCATTAACAATGAACTTCTTATTAGAATCAATGTCTTGAAGCTCCACATAGCCATATGGTGACACACTTGTAATCACATATGGTCCCCTCCACCGGGATTTCAGTTTCCCGGGGAATAGCCGGAGCCTAGAGTTAAACAGCAGAACCTTCTGTCCTGGTTCAAAGACTCTAGATGACAGCTTTCTGTCATGCCACCTTTTTGCTTTCTTTTTGTAAAGCTTGGCATTTTCGAAAGCAGTGAGTTTGAATTCCTCTAGCTCATTTAGCTGGAGCAATCTTTTTTCTCCAGCTAATCTGGCATCAAAGTTTAGGAATCTGGTTGCCCAGTAGGCCTTATGTTCCAGTTCCACGGGCAGATGACAGGCCTTACCATACACAAGCTGGTATGGAGAGGTCCCTATAGGAGTCTTGAATGCTGTTCTGTAAGCCCACAAAGCATCATCCAAGCTTCTCGCCCAATCCTGTCTACGGGTACTTACAGTCCGTTCCAGGATTCTTTTTAGTTCTCTATTAGAGACTTCAGCTTGTCCGTTTGTCTGTGGATGATATGGAGTTGCCACCTTGTGGCTAATTTCGTACCGAACCATAGCAGAGTAAAGCTGTTTATTGCAGAAGTGAGTGCCCCCATCACTGATTAGTGCTCTAGGGACACCAAACCTGCTGAAGATATGTTTTTGGAGGAACTTCAGCACTGTCCTAGTATCATTAGTGGGTGTGGCAATGGCCTCTACCCATTTGGATACATAGTCGACTGCCACCAGAATATAAGTGTTTGAGTATGATGGTGGAAAAGGACCCATGAAGTCAATACCCCATACATCAAACAACTCAATCTCCAAGATTCCTTGTTGAGGCATGGCGTAACCATAAGGCAGATTACCAGCTCTCTAGCAACTGTCACAGTTACGTACAAACTCTCAGGAATCTCTATAGAGGGTAGGCCAGTAGAAGCCAAATTGGAGGACCTTAGTGGCTGTTCGCTCACCTCCGAAGTGGCTTCCATATTGTGATCCATGGAAATGCCATAAGATCTTCTGTGCTTCTTCTCTAGGCACACACCTACGGATTATTTCGTCTGCACATCTCTTAAAGAGATAGGGTTCAACCCACAAGTATTACTTTGCATCAGTAATTAATTTTTTCTTTTGTTGCCTGCTGTACTCCCTGGGTATGAACCTTGCAGCTTTATAGTTTGCAATGTCTGCAAACCATGGTGTTTCCTGAATGGTGAACAAATGCTCATCAGAAAAAGTTTCAGAGATCTCAATAGAAAAAAAGGACGCCCCTTCTACTGGCTCTATCCGGGACAGATGATCAGCCACTTGGTTTTCTGTCCCTTTTCTGTCTCTTATTTCTATATCAAACTCTTACAGAAGCAACACGCCCCTTCTACTAGCTCTATCCGGGACAGATGATCAGCCACTTGGTTTTCTGTCCCTTTTCTGCCTCTTATTTCTATATCAAACTCTTGCAGAAGCAACACCCATCTTATGAGCCTGGGTTTTGAATCCTGCTTTGTAAGTACATATTTAAGAGCAGCATGGTCAGTGTACACAATCACTTTTGATCCTACTAAGTATGATCTAAACTTGTCAATGGCATAAACCACTGCAAGCAATTCTTTTTCTGTGGTTAGGTAATTTTTCTGGGCATCATTTAAAACACGGCTAGCATAATAAGTGACATGCAGAAGCTTGTCATGCCTCTGCCCCAATACTGCACCAATGGCATGGTCACTGGCATCACACATTAATTCGAATGGTAATGTCCAGTCTGGTGCAGAAATAACTGGTGCTATGACCAGCTTAGCTTTCAGGGTTTCAAACGCCTGCAGGCACTCTGTGTCAAACACAAATGGCGTGTCAGCAGCTAGCAGGTTGCTCAAAGGTTTTTATAATTTTTGAAAAATCCTTTATAAACCTCCTATAGAATCCTGCATGCCCCAGAAAGCTTCTGATTGCCTTAACATTGGCAGGTGGTGGTAATTTTTCAATTACCTCTACCTTAACATTGTGCCCAAGGACAATCCCTTCAGTCACCATAAAGTGACATTTTTCCCAGTTTAAAACCAGGTTAGTCTCTTGGCATCTTTTCAGAACCAGTGTCAGGTGATCAAGACAGGAGCTAAATGAGTCTCCATATACTGAAAAGTCATCCATGAAGACTTCCAAAAATTTTTCCACCATATCAGAGAAAATAGAGAGCATGCATCTCTAAAAGGTTGCAGGTGCATTACACAGCCCAAATGGAATCCTTCTGTAGGCAAATACTCCAGATGGATATGTGAATGCTGTTTTCTCTTGATCTTGGAGATCAACTACAATTTGGTTGTAGCCTAAATAGCCATCCAAAAAGCGATAATAATCATGACCTGCTAGTCTTTCTAGCATCTGGTCTATGAATGGTAAAGGAAAATGATCCTTTCTGGTGACTGTATTGAGCCTTCTATAGTCAATACACATGTGCCACCTTGTAACTATTCTTGTAGGAACCAGTTCGTTTTTTTCATTATGAACCACTGTTATGCCTCCCTTTTTGGGGACAACTTGGACAGGGCTCACCCAGGGGCTATCAGAAATAGGATAAATAATCCCAGCCTCCAGTAACTTGGTGACCTCTTTCTGCACCACTTCCTTCATGGCTTGATTTAGCCGCTTCTGTGGTTGAACCACTGGCTTAGCATCATCCTCCAATAGGATCTTGTTCATGCATCTAGCTGGGCTTATGCCCTTAAGGTTACTTATGGACCACCCAAGAGCTGTCTTGTGTGTCCTTAGCACTTGAAGTAGTGCTTCCTCTTCCTGTGGATTTAAAGCAGAGCTTATGATCACTGGAAAAGTGTCACCTTCTCCCAGAAATGCATATTTCAGGGATGGTGGTAATGGTTTGAGCTCGGATTTTGGAGGTTTTTCCTTTTCCTGAGGAATTTCCAGAGGTTCTTTTATCTCCTCTGAATCCTCCAAATCAGGTTGAACATCTTTAAAGATGTCTTCTAGCTCTGATTTGAGACTCTCATCCATGTTGATCTCCTCTACCAAAGAGTCAATAAGATCAACTTTTATGCAGTCTTTTGGTGTGTCTGGATGCTGCATGGCTTTGACAGCATTTAACTTGAACTCATCCTCATTGACCCTCAGGGTTACTTCCCCCTTTTAGACATCAATGAGAGTTCGTCCAGTTGCTAGGAAAGGTCTTCCTAGAATGAGAGTAGCACTTTTGTGCTCCTCCATTTCCAGCACTACAAAGTCAGTGGGAAAGGCGAATAGCCCAACCCAGACAATCATGTCTTCAATTACGCGTGATGGGTATTTAATGGAGCCATCAGCAAGTTGGAGAAATATCCTGGTTGGTTTGACTTCTTCAGTTAAACCAAGCTTTCTGATAGTGGATGCAGTTATTAGGTTGATACTTGCTCTAAGATCACATAAAGCTATCTTGGTACAATCGCCCTTTAATATGCATGGTATCATAAAGCTTCCAGGATCTTTAAGCTTTTCTAGAAAGCTTTTCAGAATGACTGCACTGCATTCCTCAGTGAGGAGAACTCTTTCAGTTTCTCTCCAATCCTTATTATGACTCAAGATCTCTTTCATGAACTTGGCATAAGAGGGTATTTGCTCGAGTGCCTCTACAAACGGAATCTTTATTTCAAGAGTCCTGAGGTAGTCTGCAAAGCGAGCAAATTGCTTATCCTGCTCCTCCTGACGGAGTTTTTGAGGATAAGGCATCTTCGCTTTGTATTCCTCAACCTTGGTTGCTGCAGGTTTATTTCCTACAGAAGTGGTTGGAGAAGCCTTTTTAGAGGGGTTGTTATCAGCACTTGTGTGTGTCTGATCCCTCACTGGCGTTTGAATGCCAGGGTTGGAAGCTTGATTGGCGTTGGATGCCAACTTCCTACCTGTTTCTGGCATTTGAACGCCAGAACTGAGCTTCCATTGGGTGTTTGATGCCAACTCCTTGCCTGTTCCTGGCGTTTGAATGCCAGAACTATGCATGGGTTGGGCGTTTAACGCCAACCTTGCATCCTTTTCTGGCGTTTGAACGCCAGAGTTGTTCCTCTCTGGGCCCTTACTATCCTCAGAGGGATTTTGGATAATATTTTGCTCATCCTCTGTCAGTTGTTCTTTTCTTGGCTTTCTGCTGCTCTGAAGTGAGGTATTTAATGTCTTCCCACTTCTTAATTGAACTGCCTGACACTCTTCTGTTATCTACCTTGATAACTGCTATTTTGTCTGATTCAATTGTGCCTCCATATTTTTATTAGCATTTTTAGTGTCTTGTAGCATCTCCTTGAATTCTGCTAGCTATTTTGTTAGAAAGTACAATTGTTGATTGAGTTCAGTAACTTGTTCTGGCGGACCAATTTCAGTAGACACTGCTTTGGCTTCTTCTTTTATGGAGGACCCATTACTTATGTACAGATGCTGGTTTCTAGCAACTATATCAATAAGCTCTTGAGCCTCTTCAATAGTTTTCCTCATGTGTATAGATCCACCAGCTGAGTGGTCTAGGGACATCTGAGCTCCTTTTGTAAGCCCATAGTAGAAGATGTCTAATTGCACCCACTCCGAAAACATTTTAGAGGTGCATTTCCTTAGCATCCTTCTGTACCTCTCCCAAGCATTATAAAGGGATTCATCATCCTCTTGTTTAAAGCCTTGGATGTCCAGCCTTAGCTGTGTCATCCTTTTTGGAGGGAAATATTGATTCAGGAATTTGTCTAATAACTGTTTCCATGTCCTTATGCTTGTTGTGGGTTGGTTATTTAACCACCTTTTAGCTTGATCTTTTACAGCAAATGGAAACAGTAACAGTCTGTATACATCCTAATCTACCTCCTTGTCACGTACCGTGTCAGTAATTTGCAAGAATTGTGCCAGAAACTCAGTAGGTTCTTCCTGTGGAAGATCGAAATACTGGCAGTTTTGCTGCACCATGACAATGAGCTAAGGATTTAGCTCAAAACTGCCTGCTTTGATGGGAGGTATACAGATACTACTCCCATATGCAGCAGTACTGGGATTACCATATGACCCCAGAGTCCTTCTGGACTATTCATTTCCACTTAGATCCATGATGGATAAAATTGAATTGATATGAATTGCAAAGAAAATATATTTTTATTTTTTTATTTTATTTAAGTAGAATAAACCAAATTATTAAGATAATTAAAAACAATAAGTTAAAATAAAAATAGAATAATTAGAAATTATAATGTAAATTTCGAAAACTTAGAGAAAAGATAAATTTGAAAGTGAGAATAATTGCTTAATTGAGAAGATTTGAAAAACTTTGGATATGATTTTTGAAAAAGATTTTGAATTTTGAAAAGATTTGATTTTTAAAATAAAAATCTGAATTTTTAAAAGTAATTTTCGAAACTCAATTTAAAATAAAGAGAAAAGATATTTTTGAATTTAATGAGGAAAGAGAAAAACAATAAAATGACACAAGACTTAAAATTTTTAGATCTAATGCTCCTTGTTTTTCAAAAATTTTGGAGGGAAAACACCAAGGAACACCAAACTTAAAGATTTTAAGATCGAAACACAAAGAAGCCTCAAGAACACTTTGAAGACTCACAAGAACATAAAAAGAACACCAAACTTAAAACTTTTAGAACACTAAAAATAATTTTTTTCAAAAATAAAATAAAAATAACAAGATAAAAGAAAACTTAAAAGTTTGACATGAGATTTAGTCAAATAAAAATTATTTTTGAAAAAGTTTTAAAAGGAAGATTCCCAATTACCAAGAACATAAGAACACCGCTCTAGCCAATTGAGCTATAAATTGAAAGTGTTTTAATAAAGGTATTTAATGTATAAAATATTTTAAATTTTTTTGGATACTAATAATTCGAAAATACACAAGAAAAACAAGAAAAATCACAAAACAAGATCAAACAAGAAAAATAAACAAGAACAACTTGAAGACTAAGAAAGAACAATGAACACAAATTCGAAAATTTAAAAGAAAATAAAAACATTTAATTGACACCAAACTTAAAATATAAAACTAAACTCAACCAAAAAAACTCAATTATCAGTTTATAAAATTTTCGAAAAATTTAAAAAGAGAAAATAAGGATTTAAAGAAAAAGAAATTTCAACCAAAAACAATAATAAAAGACTCTAAACCAAAAAGAAAAATTTTTCCTAATCTAAGCAACAAAATAAACCATCAGTTGCCCAAACTCGAACAATCCCCGGAACGGCGCCAAAAACTTGGTGCACGAATTGTAAATCACACTTTTCACAACTCGTACCACTAACCAGCAAGTGCACTGGGTCGTCCAAGTAATACCTTACGTGAATAAGGGTCGAATCCCACGGAGATTGTTGGCTTGAAGCAATCTATGGTTATCTTGTAATTCTTAGTTAGGATATCAATTATAATTATCAGTTTGGATTGCGAAAAATAAAAGAGCATGAATTAAATACTTGTTATGCAGTAATGGGGAATATGTTGGAGTTTTGGAGATGCTTTGTCTTCTGAATCTCTGCTTTCCCCCTGTCTTCTTCTTCACGGACGCAAGGTTCCTCCTATGGCAAGCTGTGTGTTGGTGGATCACCGTTGTCAATGGCTACCATCTGTCCTCTCAGTGAAAATGGTCAAGGTGCGCTGTCACCGCACGGCTAATTATCTGTCGGTTCTTACTCATGCTGGAATAGGATCCATTGATCCTTTTACGTCTATCACTATGCCCAACCCTTGTGAGTTTGAAGCTCGTCGCAGTCATTCAATCCCTAAATCCTACTTGGAATACCACAGACAAGGTTTAGACTTTCCGGATTCTCAAGAATGCTGCCAATGGATTCTAGCTTATACCACGAAGATTCTAATTAAGGAATCCAAGAGATACTCATTCAATCGAAGGTAGAACGGAGGTGGTTGTCAGTCACGCATTCATAGGTTGAGAATGGTGATGAATGTCACGGATCATCACATCCATCATATTGAAGTGCAAATGAACATCTTAGATAGAAACACGCGTGTTTGAATAGAAAATAGAAATAATTGCATTAATTCATCGAGACACAGCAGAGCTCCTCACCCTCAACAATGGAGTTTAGAGACTCATGCCATCAAAGAGTACAAAGTTCAGATCTAAAATGTCATGGGATACAAAATAAATCTCTAAAAGTTGTTTAAATACTAAACTAGTAACCTAGGTTTATAGAAAATGAGTAAACTATGATAGATAGTGCAGAAATCCACTTCCGGGACCCACTTGGTGTGTGCTGGGGCTGAGACTTGAGCTTTACACGTGCTTAGGCTGTTTCTGGAGTTAAACGCCAGGTTGTAACATGTTTTGGGCATTTAACTCCAACTTGTAACCTGTTTCTGGCGTTTAACGCCAGAATAGGACAGAGAACTGGCGTTGAACACCAGTTTGCGTCATCTAAACACGGGCACAGTATAGACTATTATATATTGCTGGAAAGCCCTGGATGTCTACTTTCCAATGCAATTGAGAGCGCACCATTTGGACTCCTATAGCTCCAGAAAATCCATTTCGAGTGCAGGGAAGTCAGAATCCAACAACATCTGCAGTTCTCTTTCAGCCTCTGAATCAGATTTTGCTCAGGTCCCTCAATTTCAGCCAGAAATTACCTAAAATCACAGAAAAATACACAAACTCATAGTAAAGTCCAGAAATTTGATTTTTATTTAAAAACTAATAAAAATATACTAAAAACTAACTAAATCATCCTGAAAACTATGTAAAAACAATGCCAAAAAGCGTATAAATTATCCGCTCATCATACCACTTGAAATCAGACAGGGGTTTGCATTTGAGATTGGACAGAAGTTCAGCAGACTGATCTTTCCACAAAGATGGGTCGCCTATGAAATGGTTTGTAGTGCACGAAATTGTGATTACACTTTTGACAACTCCGTACAACTAACCAGCAAGTGCACTGGGTCGTCCAAGTAATACCTTATGTGAGTAAGGGTCGATCCCAGGAGATTGTTGGCTTAATGCAAGCTATGGCTATTTTGTAAATCTTAGTCAGGAGATTATCAATAAGAGTGATTGTATTTATGAAAAATGAACAACATGAAATAAATAGTACTTGTGATTCAGTAATGAGAAACAGGCTGAGGTTCCAGAGATGCTCTGTCGTCTGAATCTCTGCTTTTCTACTGTCTTCTTCTCCAAACACGCATGGCTTCCTTCAATGGCAAGTTGTATGATCCTCTCGGATGAAAAATACTAGGTACGATCTCTACACGGCTAATCAACTGTCGGATTGCTTGTCTCGGATGAAAAATACCATATACAGCTACCGCACGGCTAATCATCTGTCGGTTCCCACTAGTGTCGGAATAGGACCCTTGTCCTTTTGCACACTGTCACTGCGCCCAACATTCGTAGGTTTGAAGCTCGTCACAGTCATCCCTTCCCAGATCCTACTCGGAATACCACAGACAAGGTTTAGACTTTCCGGATCCCAGGAATGCCGCTAATTGGTTATAGCCTATACCACGAAGGTTCTAACCTCCAGACTCGGTCTGTAGATCAGAAACCCAAGAGATACGCAATCAAGCTGTCGTCCAATGACTACGTTGAGCTCAGATAGAATAGAGTGGTTGTCAGGCACGCGTTCATAGGGTTGAGGATAATGATGAGTGTCACGGATCATCACATTCTCCATATTGAAGTACGAGTGAGTATTTTAGAATAGAATCAAGCGTGATTGAATAGAAAACAGTAGTAATTGCATTAATCCATTGAAACACAGCAGAGCTCCTCACCCCCACCTATGGGGTTTAGAGACTCATGCCGTAGAAGATACAATATCCAATGTAAAATGTCATAAGTTATAAAATGAATCTCTAAAAATAGTTTTTATACTAGACTAGTGACTTAGGTTTATAGAAAATGAGTAACTAAGCGTAGATAGTGCAGAAATCCACTTCCGGGACCCATTTAGGGAGTGTTTGGGCTGAGCTTTCAAACTTACAATTGCATATACTCCAAGTTGGCGTTAAACGCCACCCTGGGTACCAAAATGGGCGTTTAACGCCGAAACAGGTGCCATTTCTGGCATTTTACGCCAGAAACTTTTAAGCTGGCTTTAAATGCCAGTTTGGGCCATCAAATCTAGGGCAAAGTATGGACTATTATATATTGATGGAAATATCCACTTCGAGTGCAGGAGGGTCAGAATCCAACAGCATCTGCAGTCTTTTCTTAGACTCTGAATCAGATTTTTGCTCAGGTCCCTCAATTTTAGCCAGAAAATAACTGAAATTACAAAAAAACCCGCAAACTCATAGTAAAGTCCAGAAAAGTGATTTTTGAATAAAAACTAATAAAAATAGAATAAAAAGTAATTAAAACATACTAAAAACTACCTAAAAACAATGCCAAAAAGGGTATAAATTATCCGCTCATCACAACACCAAACTTAAATTGTTGCTTGTCCCCAAGCAACTAAAAACAAAATGGGATAAAAAGAAGATAATATACAATAAATTCCAAATATCAATGAAGCTCAGTTCCAATTAGATGAGCGGGGCTAGTAGCTTTTTGCTTCTGAACAGTTTTGGCATCTCACTTTATCCCTTGAGGTTCAGAATGATTGGCATCAATAGGAACTCCAAATTCAGATAGTGTTATTGATTCTCCTAGTTCAGTATGTTGATTCTTGAACACAGCTACTTTATGAGTCTTGGCTGTGACCCTAAGCAGTTTGTTTTCCAGTATTACCACCGGATACATAAATGCCACATACACATAACTGGGTGAACCTTTTCAGATTGTGACTCAGCTTTACTAGAGTCCCCACTTAGAGGTGCCCAGAGCTCTTAAGCACACTCTTTTTACTTTGGACCACGACTTTAACCGCTCAGTCTCAAGCTTTTTACTTGACACCTTCACGCCACAAGCACATGGTTAGGGACAGCTTGGTTTAGCCGCTTAGGCCACGATTTCATTCCTTTGGCCCTCCTATCCATTAATGCTCAAAGCCTTGGATCCTTTTTACCCTTCCCTTTTAGTTTAAAGGGTTATTGGCTTTTTCTGCTTGCTTTTTCTTTTTCTTTCCCTCTTGGTTTAGAATGCCCAATTAAATCCAGCCAACCTCTAGCAACTGGTTTGAGATCTCCTCTCTTTAATTGGTTTGGGACACCTTTTGAATTGGTAATCCACTTGGTTCCAGGGAAGCATATGTCCTCTAGAACTTGATCTAGCCTTTTATCCTTTGCCATTTTCCTATTAAAGGACTCTGAATCATCTTGTAGTTGAGGAAGTTTAAGAATTTCTCTCACTTTGTCAAAGTAGAAGTAAATAATCTTCCCTCTGACCATAGTCCAAAAGGTGTAGAAAGCAGTTCCCTCTAATCTTTGCTTCTCTGTCATCCACAGATTTGCATAGAATTCTTGGACCATGTTTCTTCCAACATGTATCTCAAGATTAGCCAGGACTTCCCAGCCCTTGTCTTGAATCTGCTATTGGATCTCCGGGTATTCATCTTCTTTCAGATTGAATCTAACTTCCGGGATCACTGATCTTCTGCACACAATTTTGAGGTAATGGTCTGCATGTTCTTTGGTGCAGAAATTCTCATGCATCCAAAGTGGCTTTGGGTTGCCTTCTTTCTTGCCTCTTGAAGCGTTTTGTCTTCCTTTGGGTGCCATGAGATTGTTTTGTTTTAACTCAGGGAATCACGGAAATCACACCAAACTTAGAGATTTGCTTGCCCTCAAGCAAAATAAAAAGAAAGAAGATGAATAAATGGAGAGAAGGATTCGAATGATGAAGTAAAGGGGATGGCCGAATGTATAAATAAAGGGGAGGGAGGGAATGGGTTCGAAATTTTAGAAAAAGATATGATTGAAAGATATGATTGATAAAAGATAAACATGATATGAAAAAGATGAGATTCTTTTCAAAAATTTAAAAGATAGGAAAAAGACATGAGGAAGTTAAATCTGAATTTTTTTTGTTTATGCATCTAAGAAATAAAAGATAATATGAATGATTTAAAAAGATTTGAAAAGAAATTGAAAACAAAAATGAGTTTTTGAAAAAGAATTGAAAAAAAATGGAGAATTAAAAAGAATTTATAAGGTTATGAACTATTGTTAATGGAAATTAAAAATGAATGTTTGTAATGTTTAGATGCAGAAAATTTTGAATTAAAACATGTAAATTTGAAAAAAAAAATTGAATTGGAAACTGATAAAACCCTATTTTATGATTCATCTTGTGCTCAATTGAGTGTTTTTATCAATTCTTCACCCACTTATTCATATGATATGCATGGTTTTACTATTCCTTCCTTATTTTATGATATATGTGAAAACATGTTTCCTATGCTTTAAAAATATTAATTTTAATTATCCTTTATTACCATTCGATGCTGTGATCTGTGTGTTAAGTATTTTCAGGCTTCATAGGGTAGGAATGGCTTAGAAGACAGAAAGGAAACATACAAAAATAGAAGAAAATCACAAAAATGGAATTTTGAAGAAAAAGGCAGCGACGCGTACGCATGGACGACGCGGACGCGTGCCTAGCGCAAAATGACAGCGACGCGCACGCATGGACGACGCGGACGCGTGCCTCACGCAGAACACAGGTGACGCGCATGCATGGACGACGCGAACGCGCGCCTTGAGCAAAAGTACGAGTGACGCGTACGCGTGACTAATGCATACGCGTGACAAGGACAAAACTCCGAATGACGCGCACGCGTGACCCACGCGCACGCGTAACAGACGCCACATGCAGAAATTGCAGAAAATACTCCCAACGATTTCTGGACCCTTTTTCGGCCCAAATCCAAGCCCAGAAACACAGAATAGAAGCCAGAGAATGGGGGAATCAATAGACACAATTCAAACAACATTCATAATTCACAATTTTAAGTTTTAGATGTAGTTTTTAGAGAGAGAGGCTCTCTCCTCTTTCTTAGGATATAGGATTAGGATTAGGATTTAGGATTTCTATTATGATTAGGCTACTTCTCTTCATTCCAGGTTCAATGTTCCTTTAATTTATTTTCTACTTTTATTTATTCTATTACTTTAATTGTTATTTATCTTTTCAATTTGACTTATGAACTTTCCATGTTAGAATTGATTTTCTTATTTAATATATATTGAGGTATTTCAGATCTAAAGATTGTTTTCTTCAAATTTATGTTATTAATGCTTTTAATTTAATTTAGATTTTCCCTCTTTGCTTTGGTTGAGTAATTGGTGACACTTGAGTTGTCAAACTCAGCTGTTGATTCAAAATTGGAATTCTTGCTGGTTGATTTGGATCCCTCTAAAGCTAGTCTTTCCATAGGAGTTGACTAGGACTTGAGGAATCAAATTGATTAGTCCACTTGACTTTCCTTTATTTAGTAAGGGTTAACTAAGTGGGAGCAATAACCAATTCTCATCCCACATGATAAGGATAACTAGGATGGGATTTTCAGTTCTTATACCTTGCAATGGTTTTCATGATAATTAATTTACTTTATTGCTAATTTATTCTCCTTGTTCCCTATTTCAAAAACCCAAAAGCATACTTTTTCTCATAACCAATAATAAATCATACCTCCCTACAATTCCTTGAGAAGATGACCCGAGGTTTAAATACTTCGCTTATAAATTTTATTGGGTTTGCTTAAGTGACAACCAAAACTTTTGTATGAAAGGATTCTTTGTTGGTTTAGAAAATATACTTACAACGCGATTATTTTTAATAAAATTCTAAACTAGCAGAAATCCGCTCGTCAGAAACAAAATTACCACTCCCCTAGCTGTTCTGGCATTAAAGGCCAGAATGATACCCATTCTGGCGTTTAACGCCCATCTGGTGGCCATTTTGGGCGTTTAACACGTAGCCAGGTACCCTGGCTGGCGTTAAACGCCAGAAATCCTTCTTTACTGGGCGTTTTTCTAAACGCCCAGAATGCTGCCATTTCTGGCATTAAACGCCTAGAATGCTGCCCATTCTGGCATTTAACGCCCAGAATGGTACCTTTACTGGCGTTAAACGCCCAGAATGGTATCCATTCTGGCGTTTAACGCCCAAATTGCCTCTTTTCACTGTGATTCTTCTGCTTTATGTTTTGAACCTTCAATTTCCTGACTTATTAACTGAAAAGCATTAGTAAACATGAGCAAAAAAATTAAATGGACTTATATAATTGTTATAAACATCTAATTTTTGATAATGGCTGGGTTGCCTCCCAGTAAGCGTTTCTTTACTGTCTTTAGCTGGACTTTTACTGAGCCTTTTAATTTAGTCTCAGTTTTGAGCATTCTTGCTCAACATCACCTTCAAGATAATGTTTGATTCTCTGTTCATTAACAATGAACTTTTTATCAGAATCAATATCTTGAAGCTCTACATAGCCATATGGTGATACACTTGTAATCACATACGGTCCCCTCCACCGGGATTTCAATTTCCCAGGGAACAATCTGAGCCTATAGTTAAACAGTAGGACCTTCTGTCCTGTCTCAAAGACTCTAGATGACAGCCTTTTGTCATGCCATTTTTTTGCTTTCTCTTATAAATTTTAGTATTTTCGAAAGCATTGAGTCTGAACTCCTCCAGCTCATTCAACTGGAGTAATCTCTTCTCTCTAGCTATCTTAGCATCAACTAGAAATATGCCAAAAACTTGGTGCACGAAATTGTGATCTCCAGGCTCGAACAAATCCTGGTAATGGCTCCAAAGCTTGGTGCTCTGATCTTAATTCATGATTGTCACAACTTCGATACAACTAACCAGCAAGTGCACTGGGTCGTCCAAGTAATACCTTACGTGAGTAAGGGTCAAATCCCACGGAGATTGTTGGTATGAAGCAAGCTATGGTCACCTTGTAAATCTCAGTCAGGCGGATATAAAATAATTATGGAGTTTTCGAATAATAAATAATAGAATAGGGATAGAGATACTTATGTAAATCATTGGTAGAAATTTCAGATATGCGAATGGAGATGCTTTTCGTTCCTCTGAACCTCTGCTTTCCTGCTATCTTCATCTAATCAGTCTCATTCCTTTCCATGGCTGGCTTTATGTGATACATCACCACTGTCAATGGCTACTTTCGGTCATCTCACGGGAAAATAATCCAATGCCCTGTCACGGCACGGCTAATCGTCTGGAGGCATCACCCTTGCCAATGGCTTCATCTTATCCTCTCAGGGAATAATATGCTCACGCACCCTGTCACGGCACGGCTATTCATCTGTCGGTTCTCGATCATGCTGGAATAGGATTTACTATCCTTTTGCATCTGTCACTAACGCCCTGCAATCGCGAGTTAGGAGCTCGTCACAGTCATTCAATCATTGAATCCTACTTGGAATACCACAGACAAGGTTTAGACTTTCCGGATTCTCTTGAATGCCGCCATCATTCTAGCTTACGCCACGAAGATTCTGGTTAGGAGATCTAAGAGATACTCATTCTAGCTTATTTCATGTAGAACAGAAGTGTTTGTCAGGCACGCGTTCATAAGGGAGAAGGATGATGAGCGTCACACATAATCATCACCTTCATCACGTTCTTTGGTGCGAATGGATATCTTAGAAGCGAAATAAGATGAATTGAATAGAAAACAGAAGTACTTTGCATTAATCTTTGAGGAACAGCAGAGCTCCACACCTTAATCTATGGAGTGCAGAAACTCTACCGTTGAAAATACATAAGTGAAAGGTCCAGGCATGGCCGAGATGGCCAGCCCCCTTGATCTAAGAACAATGCATTCAAAGATGATCCTAAGATCCTAAGATGATCAAAAGATGCCTAATACAATAGTAAAAGGTCCTATTTATAATAAACTAGCTACTAGGGTTTACATGAGTAAGTAATTGATGCATAAATCCACTTCCGGGGCCCACTTGGTGTGTGTTTGGGCTGAGCCTGAGTGTTGCACGTGCAGAGGCCATTTGTGGAGTTGAACGCCAGTTTCTGTGCCAGTTTGGGCGTTCAACTTTGGTTTTGGATCCTTTTCTGGCGCTGGACGCCAGATTTGGGCAGAAGGCTGGCGTTGAACGCCAGTTTACGTCGTCAATTCTTGGCCAAAGTATAGACTATTAATATTGCTGGAAAGCCCTGGATGTCTACTTTCCAACGCAATTAGAAGCGCGCCATTTCGAGTTCTGTAGCTCCAGAAAATCCACTTTGAGTGCAGGGAGGTCAGAATCCAACAGCATCAGCAGTCCTTTTTCAACCTCTGAATCTGATTTTTGCTCAAGTCCCTCAATTTCAGCCAGAAAATACCTGAAATTACAGAAAAACACACAAACTCATAGTAAAGTCCAGAAATGTGAATTTAACATAAAAACTAATGAAAACATCCCTAAAAGTAACTGGATCCTACTAAAAACATACTAAAAACAATGTCAAAAAGCGTATAAATTATCCGCTCATCACAACACCAAACTTAAATTGTTGCTTGTCCCCAAGCAACTAAAAATCAAATAGGATAAAAAGAAGAGAATATACTATAAATTCCAAACTATGAATGAAACATAGCTGCAATCATATGAGCGGGACTTATAGCTTTTTGCCTCTTGAATAGTTTTGGCATCTCACTTTATCCATTGAGGTTCAGAATGATTGGCATCTATAGGAACTTCAGATTTTGAATAGTGTTATTGACTCTCCTAGTTCAGTATGATGATTCTTGAACACAGCTTCTTTATGTGTCTTGGCCGTGGCCCTAACCACTGGATACATAAATGCCACAGACACATAATTGGGTGAACCTTTTCAGATTGTGACTCAGCTTTGCTAAAGTCCCCAATTAGAGGTGTCCAGGGTTCTTAAGCACACTCTTCTTTTGCTTTGGACCTTGACTTTAACCGCTCAGTCTCCACTTTTCACTTGACACCTACACGCCACAAGCAGATGGATAGGGACAGCTTGGTTTAGCCGCTTAGACCAGGATTTTATTCCTTTAGGCCCTCCTATCCACTGATGCGCAAAGCCTTGGGATCCCCTTTTTTTTTTTGCCCTTGCCTTTTGGTTTTAAGGGTTATTGGCTTTTTCTGCTTGCTTTTTCTTTTTCTTTATTATTATTTTTTTTTCTATTTTTTTTTCGCCCCCTTTTTTTTTCTGCAAGCTTTGTTCTTTGCTGCTTTTTCTTGCTTCAAGAATCGTTTTTATGATTTTTCAGATTATCAAATAACATGTCTCCTAGTCATCATTCTTTCAAGAGCCAACATATTTAACATTCTTAAACAACAACTTCAAAAGACATATGCACTGTTCAAGCATACATTCAGAAAACAAGAAGCATTGTCACCACATCAATATAATTAAGCTAAGTTCAAGGATAAATTTGAAACTCATGTACTTCTTGTTCTTTCGAATTAAAACATTTTTCATTTAAGAGAGGTGATGGATTCATAGGACATTCATAACTTTAAGACAAAGTTACTAACTACTAATGATCATGTAATGAAGACACAAACATAGATAAGCACATAACATAGAAAATGAAAAACAGAGGAAATAAGAACAAGGAATGAATCCACCTTAGTGATGGTGGCATTTCCTTCTTGAGGAACCAATGATGTCCTTGAGCTCTTCTATGTCTCTTCCTTGTCTTTGTTGCTCCTCCCTCATTGCTTTTTGATCTTCTCTTATTTCATGGAGCATGATGGAGTGCTCTTGATGTTCCACCCTTAGTTGTCCCATATTGGAACTCAATTCTTCTAGGGAGGTGTTAATGTGCTCCCAATAGTTTTGTGGAGGAAAGTGCATTTGAGGCATTTCCGGAATCTCATGGTGATGAGCTTCTTGCGCCTCTTGAGCTCCATGACTGGGCTCTCTTGCTTGCTCCATCTTTTTCTTAGTGATGGGCTTTTCCTCTTTAATGAGGATATCTCCCTCTATGTCAATCCCAGCTGAATTGCATAGGTGGCAAATGAGGTGAGGAAAGGCTAACCTTGCCATAGTGGAGGACTTGTCAGCCACCTTGTAGAGTTCTTGAGGTATAATCTCATGAACTTCCACCTCTTCTCCAATCATGATGCTATGGATCATGATGGCCCGGTCTATAGTAACTTCAGACCGGTTGCTAGTGGGAATGATTGAGCATTGAATAAACTCCAACCATCCCCTAGCAATAGGCTTGAGGTCCAATCTTCTTAGTTGAACCGGCTTGCCTTTGGAGTCAATCTTCCATTGATCTCCTTCTACACATATGTCCATAAGGACTTGGTCCAACCTTTGATCAAAGTTGACTCTCCTTGTGTAGGGGCGTGCGTTCTCGTCCATGTATGGCAAGTTGAACGCCAACCTCACATTCTCCGGACTAAAATCTAAGTATTTCCCCCGAACCATTGTAACATAGTTCTTTGGATCCGGGTTCTTACTTTGATCATGGTTCTTGGTGATCCATGCATTGGCATAGAACTCTTGAACCATTAGGATGCCGACTTGTTGGATGGGATTTGTTAGAACTTCCCAACCTCTTCTTTGAATTTCATGTCGGATCTCCGGATACTCATTTCTTTTGAGTTTAAAAGGGACCTCAGGGATCACCTTCTTCTTGGCCACAACATCATAGAAGTGGTCTTGATGGGCTTTGGAGATGAACCTTTCCATCTCCCATGACTCGGATGTGGAAGCTTTTATCTTCCCTTTCCCTCTTCTAGAGGATTCTCCGGTCTTAGGTGCCATCAATGGTAATGGAAAAATAAAAAAGCTATGCTTTTACCACACCAAACTTAGAATATTGCTCGCCCTCGAGCAATAAACAAAAGAATAGAAGAGGAAGAAGAAGAAATATGGAGAGGGAGAGGGAGATGTGGTTTCGGCCAAGAGGAGTGTAGAGGGGTGTGTTGTGTGAATTTGATGAAGAATGGAGGGCTTTATATAGGGAAGGGAAGGGGGGAAAGGTTTCGGCCATATGGGTGGGTTTGGGTGGGAAATTGGTTTTAAATTTTGAAAGTAGGTGGAGTTTATGAGGTAGGTTTATTGGGAAGAGTGGGTGGATGTGAGTGGTGAAGGTTTAATGGGGAAGAGAGATTGAGGTGATTGGTGAAGGGCTTTTAGGGAAGAGTGTTTATGGGGTTGTGTGAAAGAGAGTGGTGAGAAGAAGTGAGTGGAGGTAGGTGGGGATCCTGTGGGGTCCACAGATCCTGAGTGGATCCTGTGGGATCCACAGATCCTGAGTGGATCCTGTGGGGTCCACAGATCCTGAGGTGTTCAAGGATTTACATCCCTGCACCCATTAGGCATATGTAAAAATGCCTTTGTACCCAACTCTGGGCGTTCAGCGCCAGGTTGGTGGCCATTTTGGGCGTTCAACGCCCATTTGTGTGCCATTTCTGGCGTTGAACGCCAGAACCATGCCTGTTCTGGCGTTCAGCGCCCAGAAGCTGCCCATTTTGGGCGTTCAGCGCCAGAACCATGCTCTGTTCTGGCGCTGAACGCAAGACAGATGCTCCTCCAGTGTGTGATTTTTCTTCTGCTGTTTTTGATTCCGTTTTCAATTTTTATATTTATTTTGTGACTCCACATGATCATGAACCTAAGAAAACATGAAAAACAATAAAAATAAGAATTAGATAAACATTGGGTTGCCTCCCAACAAGCGCTTCTTTAGTGTCAATAGCTTGACAGTGGGCTCTCATGGAGCCTCACAGATGTGCAGAGCTTTGTTGAGACTCTCCAACACCAAACTTAGAGTTTGGTTGTGGCCTCCCAACACCAAACTTAGAGTTTGACTGTAGGGGCTCTGGTTGACTCTGCTTTGAGAGAAGCTTTTTCTGCTTCCTCTCCATGGTTGCAGAGGGAGATCCTTGAGTTTTAAACACAAGGGAGTCCTCATTCCATTGAAGGAATATTTCACCTCTGTCAACATCAATCACAGCTTTTGCTGTGGCCAGGAAAGGTCTTCCTAGGATGATGGATTCATCCTCTTCCTTTCCAGTATCCAGGACTATGAAATCAGTAGGTATGTAAAGGCCCTCAACCTTTACTAATACATCTTCTACTTGTCCATAAGCCTGTTTTCTTGAGCTGTCTGCCATCTCTAGTGAGATTTTAGCAGCTTGCACCCCATAGATTCCCAGTTTCTCTATTACAGAGAGGGGCATGAGGTTTATTCCTGAACCAAGGTCACACAGAGCCTTAAAGATCATGGTGCCTATGGTACAGGGTATTATGAACTTTCCAGGATCCTGTCTCTTCTGAGGCAATGTCAGTTGATCCAGATCACTTAGTTCATTGATGAACAAGGGAGGTTCAACTTCCCAAGTATCAATGCCAAATAATTTGGCATTTAGCTTCATGATTGCACCAAGAAACTTGGCAGTTTGCTCTTCAGTAACATCCTCATTCTCTTCAAAAGAGGAATACTCATCAGAGCTCATAAAGGGCATAAGGAGGTTCAATGGGATCTCTATGGTCTCTAGATGGGCCCTAGAGTCCTTTGGTTCCTCAGAGGGAAGCTCCTTATTGACCACTGGACGTCCCAGGGGGTCTTCCTCCTTGGGATTCACGTCCTCTCCTCTCCTCACAGGTTCGGCCATGGCGCTTATGTCAATGGCCTTGCACTCTCCTTTTGGGTTCTCTTCTGTATTGCTTGGGAGAGTACTAGGAGGGATTTCAGTGATCCTTTTACTCAGCTGGCCCACTTGTGCTTCCAGATTTCTAATGGAAGACCTTGTTTCATTCATGAAACTTACAGTGGCCTTAGATAGATCAGAGACTAGATTTGCTAAATTAGAAGCATTTTGTTCAGAGTTCTCTGTCTGTTGCTGAGTTGATGATGGAAAAGGCTTGCTATTGCTAAACCTGTTTCTTCCACCATTATTAAAGCCTTGTTGGGGCTTTTGATCCTTCCATGAGAAATTTGGATGATTTCTCAATATTGAGTTATAGGTGTTTCCATAAGGTTCACCTAAGTAATTTACCTCTGCTATTGCAGGGTTCTCAGGATCATAAGCTTCTTCTTCAGGAGAAGCCTCTTGAGTACTGTTGGATGCAGCTTGCATTCCATGCAGACTCTGAGAAATCATATTGACTTGCTGAGTCAATATTTTATTCTGAGCCAATATGGCATTCAGAGTATCAACTTCAAGAACTCCCTTCTTTATAGGCGTCCCATTACTCACAGGATTCCTTTCAGAAGTATACATGAACTGGTTATTAGCAACCATGTCAATGAGTTCGTGAGCTTCTGCAGGCGTTTTCTTTAGGTGAATGGATCCACCTGCAGAAGTGTCCAGTGACATCTTTGATAGCTCAGATAAACCATCATAGAATATATCCAGGATGGTCCATTCTGAAAGCATGTCAGAAGGACACTTTTTGGTCAACTGTTTGTATCTTTCCCAAGCTTCATAGAGAGATTCACCTTCTTTCTGTCTGAAGGTTTGAACATCAGCTCTAAGCTTGCTCAGCTTTTGAGGAGGAAAGTACTTGGCTAAGAAAGCCGTGACCAGCTTATCCCAAGAGTTCAGGCTGTCTTTGGGTTGAGAATCCAACCATAATCTAGCTCTGTCTCTTACAGCAAAAGGGAAAAGCATGAGCTTGTAGACTTCAGGATCTACTCCATTAGTCTTAACAGTATCACATATCTACAAGAATTCAGTTAAGAACTAAAAAGGATCTTCAGATGGAAGTCCATGAAACTTGCAGTTCTACTGCATCAGAGAAACTAATTGAGGTTTCAGCTCAAGGTTGTTTGCTCCAATGGCAGGAATGGAGATGCTTCTTCCATGTAAATTGGAATTTGGTGCAGTAAAGTCACCAAGCATTCTCCTTGCATTGTTGTTGGGTTCGGCTGCCATCTCCTTTACTTGTTTGAAATTTTCAATCAAGTTGTCTCTGGATTGTTGTAATTTAGCTTCTCTTAATTTTTTTCTTCAGAGTCCTTTCAGGTTCTGGATCTGCTTTAACAAGAATGTTCTTGTCCTTGCTCCTGCTCATATGACAAAGAAGATGGCACAGAAAAAATAGTAATAATAATATGGATCCTTTATACCACAGTATAGGGATCCTTGTATTAGTAGAAGAAAAGAAGGGAAGAAAATCTGAACTCAGAGAGAGAGGGGGTTCGGATTTTTGGAGAGTTGAAGGAAAGATGTTAGTATATCAATAAACAAATAGAAGAAGATGAGAGGGGGAAGTGAATTTTAGAAAACAATTTTTGAAAAAGAGTTAGTGATTTTTGAAAATAGTTTTTGAAAAAGGTTAGTATTTTTTTCGAATTTTTTTTTTTTGAAAATTTTTTGAAATTAAAAATAAAAATAAGAATAATTAGTTAATAAAAAGAAATTTTTGAGAAAGAGAGAAGATATTTTCGAAAATTGAGAGAGAGAGTTAGTTAGGTGGTTTTGAAAAAGTTAAGAAACAAACAAAAAGTTAGTTAGTTAGTTGAAACAAATTTTGAAAAGATAAGAAGTTAGGAGGTTAGAAAAGATATTTTGAAAAGATATTTTGAAAAAGATAAGATAAGAAGATATTTTTGAAAAGATATGATAGAAATTAGTTTTGAAAAAGATTTGATTTTTAAAATCTCAATTAATGACTTGATTCATAAGAAATCACAAGATATGATTCTAGAACTTAAAGTTTGAATCTTTCTTAACAAGCAAGTAACAAACTTCCAAGTTTTGAATCAAAACATTAATTGATTATGTTATTTTCGAAAATTTGTGAAAAAATTAAGAAAAAGATTTTTGAAAAATATTTTTGGAATTTTCGAAAATAACCAAAAATTTTGAAAAAGATTTGATTTTTGAAAAAGATTTTGAAAAAGATAAGATTTTCAAATTGAAAATTTGATTTGACTCATAAGAAACAACTTGATTTTAAAAATTTTTGAAAAAGTCAATCCAAATTTTCGAATTTGATGAGAGAAAAAGGGAAAGATTTTTTTTTTTTTATTTTTGAATTTTTATGAAAACATGAAAATTATGCAATGCATGAAATTTTTAGATCAAAACAATGAATGCATGTATGAATGATATGAATGTCAAGATGAACACCAAGAACACTTTGAATGTCAAGATGAATATCAAGAACATATTTTTGAAAAATTTTTAATGCAAAGAAAACATGCAAGACACCAAACTTACAATTCTTTAATGCTTAGACACCAAGAATTCAAGAATGCATATGATAAACATGAAAAGACACAAAACAAAAAAATCATCAAGATCAAACAAGAAGACTTACCAAGAACAACTTGAAGATCATGAAGAACACTATGAATGCATGAAATTTTCGAAAAATGCAAGATGCATATGCAAGTGACACCAAACTTATGATATGACTCAAGACTCAAACAAGAAACACAAAAATATTTTTGATTTTTATGATTTTCTAATTTTTTTTTTGTAATTTTTTTTGAAAATTATATGAAAAAGAAAAAAAATAAGGATTCCAAAATTTTTAATATGAATTCCAGGAATCTTGCATTCTTAGTCTAAAGCTTCAGTCCAGGAATTAGACATGGCTCACTAGCCAGCCAAGCTTTCAATGAAAGCTCCGGTCCAAAACACTAGACATGGCCAATGGCCAGCCAAGCTTCAGCAGGTGATTGAGGATCAGCAGCAGGTTGATTAGCAACAACTAGCTTGCTCTTGATAACAAATTGCAAGCCTCAGTCCAAATAAATTTAGACATGGCTTTACAGCCGGCCAGGCTTCACATGCTTCATGAAACACTAGAATTCATTCTTAAAAATTTTGAATAAAATTTTGAAAACATTTTTATTTTTTTCGAAAACAGATGAAAAATTTTTTTGAAAATATTTTTGAAAAATTTTTGAAAAGAAAACAAAACGAAAAGAAAATTACCTAATCTGAGCAACAAGATGAACCGTCAGTTGTCCAAACTCAAACAATCCCCGGCAACGGCGCCAAAAACTTGGTGCACGAGATTGTGATCTCTAGGCTCGAACAAATCCTGGTAATGGCTCCAAAGCTTGGTGCTCTGATCTTAATTCATGATTGTCAAAACTTCGATACAACTAACCAGCAAGTGCACTGGGTCGTCCAAGTAATACCTTACGTGAGTAAGGGTCGAATCCCACGGAGATTGTTGGTATGAAGCAAGCTATGGTCACCTTGTAAATCTCAGTCAGGCGGATATAAAATAATTATGGAGTTTTCGAATAATAAATAATAGAATAGGGATAGAGATACTTATGTAAATCATTGGTAGAAATTTCAGATAAGCGAACGGAGATGCTTTTCGTTCCTCTGAACCTCTGCTTTCCTGCTATCTTCATCCAATCAGTCTCATTCCTTTCCATGGCTGGCTTTATGTGATACATCACCACTGTCAATGGCTACTTTCGGTCATCTCACGGGAAAATGATCCAATGCCCTGTCACGGCACGGCTAATCGTCTGGAGGCATCACCCTTGCCAATGGCTTCATCTTATCCTCTCAGTGAATAATATGCTCACGCACCCTGTCACGGCACGGCTATTCATCTGTCGGTTCTCGATCATGCTGGAATAGGATTACTATCCTTTTGTGTCTGTTACTAACGCCCTGCAATCGCGAGTTAGGAGCTCGTCACAGTCATTCAATCATTGAATCCTACTTGGAATACCACAGACAAGGTTTAGACTTTTCGGATTCTCTTGAATGCCGCCATCATTCTAGCTTACGCCACGAAGATTCTGGTTAGGAGATCTAAGAGATACTCATTCTAGCTTATTTCATGTAGAACAGAAGTGTTTGTCAGGCACGCGTTCATAAGGGAGAAGGATGATGAGCGTCACACATAATCATCACCTTCATCACGTTCTTTGGTGCGAATGGATATCTTAGAAGTGAAATAAGATGAATTGAATAGAAAACAGAAGTACTTTGCATTAATCTTTGAGGAACAGCAGAGCTCCACACCTTAATCTATGGAGTGCAGAAACTCTACCGTTGAAAATACATAAGTGAAAGGTCCAGGCATGGCCGAGATGGCCAGCCCCCTTGATCTAAGAACAATGCATTCAAAGATGATCCTAAGATCCTAAGATGATCAAAAGATGCCTAATACAATAGTAAAAGGTCCTATTTATAATAAACTAGCTACTAGGGTTTACATGAGTAAGTAATTGATGCATAAATCTACTTCCGGGGCCCACTTGGTGTGTGTTTGGGCTGAGCCTGAGTGTTGCACGTGCAGAGGCCATTTGTGGAGTTGAACGCCAGTTTCTGTGCCAGTTTGGGCGTTCAACTTTGGTTTTGGATCCTTTTCTGGCGCTGGACGCCAGATTTGGGCAGAAGGCTGGCGTTGAACGCCAGTTTACGTCGTCAATTCGTGGCCAAAGTATGGACTATTATATATTTCTGGAAAGCCCTGGATGTCTACTTTCCAACGCAATTGGAAGCGCGCCAATTCGAGTTCTGTAGCTCCAGAAAATTCACTTTGAGTGCAGGGAGGTCAGAATCCAACAGCATCAGAAGTCCTTTTTCAACCTCTGAATCTGATTTTTGCTCAAGTCCCTCAATTTCAGCCAGAAAATACCTGAAATTACAGAAAAACACACAAACTCATAGTAAAGTCCAGAAATGTGAATTTAACATAAAAACTAATGAAAACATCCCTAAAAGTAACTGGATCCTACTAAAAACATACTAAAAACAATGTCAAAAAGTGTATAAATTATCCGCTCATCAGAGGTTGTTGCCAAGAGGATTGATCATATGCATATGGCTCCTCCCACCTTTGGTTGTCCCATCCTTGATACACATCCTCATTGAAGCTCTCATTTCCTACAACATAGTTGTAATCACACTCATAGCCAAAGTGAGAATTCATAGTGAAAAAAACAAAGTGAATCTAACAAAAACTTGAAACAAGCAAAATAGAAATCTATTCACACTATTCACATATATACAATAACCAATAACATAACACCATTGCAATTACCCGGCAACGGCGCCATTTTTTATGAATGGACTCTTGATGGTATAGAATTCCACAAATGAATTCTCGTTACAAGTATAGTTTCTAAACTAACATTAATCCTTTCATACAAAAGATTGTTTGTCACAAGTACAAACCCCTAAATTTATAAACCGAAGTATTGAACCTCGGGTTGTACTCCCTAGGAATTACAATAAAGTGTTCTTGTTATTGGTTATGGAGTATGTTTGGGGTTTTTGAGATTTTAGACAAGAAATATAAATAGCAAAGAAAATAAATTAACAACTAACAAAGCTCTTGGCTAGATATGAGAACTAGAAGTCCTATCCTAGTTATCCTCCTCAATTGTGACCACAAATTGTCCATTGCTACCACTTAGTTAACCTCTAACCATGGAGGAAAGTCAAGTGGATGAATCAACTTGATTCCACAAGTCCTAGCCAACTCCCAAGAGAAAGACTAGCTATAGTGGTATCCAAATCAATTAGCAACTTCTAATTGTCAATCAACAAAAGAATTAGATAATTCAAGAATCACTAATTACTCCACCTAGGCCAAGAGGAACAAAATCTACACTAAAATCCAACCAAGCATTTCATCAAACACTTGGAAGGCACTAAAGAAAAGCATAGTAAATGGATAACAACAATAAAATCTAACAACAATTATTGTAAGAAATCAATAACAACAATCAAAAGGAACACAATTATTATGAATTACCTCTAATTGAATTGAAAGAGAAGAGAAGGAACAAAAGTAGATCTACAACAAAGCATGGAAACAAAATAGAAGAGATTACAACAAAAGAATAAAGGAAGATGAATGTAACAACAAGAATTGAGAATCAAAAGTAGAAGAAGGCATGAATTTAAACCTAGATCTAAGAACTAAACCTAATCCTAATCTTAATTCTAGAGAGAAGTGAGAGCTTCTCTCTCTAAAACTAACTAAGACTAATCCTAATGTGTGTAAATGATGATACGTGTCGATTCTCTTCAATCCTTGGTCCTTTAAATTCATTTTGGCGCCAAAGTTGATTGCAAATTCGGCCCGACAGCTCTCAGAAATCGCTGGGCCCATTTTCTATTAAAAAATCACGTGTGCTCACCGACGCATACGCGTACATTGTGCATGCGCGTCCCTCGCGTTTTCGCGATCCACGCGTGCGCGTACAGTGCACGTGCACGTGGATGAAGATATCCAAATCTTTGGCTTTTTCATGTGTTCTCCACTTTGCATGCTTTCCTCTTCACTCCTTTGATTCAATCCTAGCCTTTTCAACCTAAAATCACTTAACAAACAAATCAAGGCATCTAGTGGAATTAAGGGTGAATTGAATTTAGCTAATTAAGGACCTAGAAAGCATGTTTTCACACTTAAGCACAAATTGGGAGACAATTATGAAACCATACTATTTCATTGAATAAGTGTCGGTAAAAGGTGATAAAATTCCCTAAAATCAATACAAGATAAACCCTAAATATGGGGTTTATCACTGCCCCGAAGATAGGCGACGCGCACGCGGACGCGTGACCTGGAAAAAATTCAATCCGTGCGAACGCGTGGACGACGCTCCCGCATGACAGTGCTGCGACCTGTACGTACCAGAAATTGCTGGGAGCAATTTTTGGGCTGTTTTTGACCCAGTTTTTGGCCCAGAAAACACATATTGGAGGCTATAAAGTGAGGGAATCCATTCATTCAACAATTAACACAACATTCATTATTCACAATTTTAGGTTTTAGATATAGTTTTAGAGAGATAGAGAGGCTCTCTCCTCTCTCTTAGGATTTAGGATTAGGATTTCTCTTAATTTTAGGATTGCTTCTTCATTTCAGGTTCAATATTCCTTTAATTTATGTTTCTCTTCTACTTTTAATTATTCTAATGCTTTTACTTCTTAATTACTTATGTTGCCAAATTGGCTTATGAACTTTTCATATTAAGATTTGAATGTTCTATTTAATATAATTTGAAGTATTTCAAATATAAGATTGCTTTATTAATGCTTTTAGTTTAATTTAAGATTTATTTTCCCCTTTTGGCTTTGTTAAGTAATTGGTAACACTTAAGTTATCAAACTCAACAGTAGATTGAAAATTGGAATTGCTGATTGATTTGGATCCCTCTAAAGCTAGTCTTTCCATAGGAGTTGACTAGGACTTAAGGAATCAAATTTATTAGTCCATTTGACTTTCCTTTATTTAGTAAGGGTTAATTAAGTGGGAGCACTAAACAATTCTCATCCCACCTTATAAGGATAACTAGGATGGAATTTCCAGTTCTCATACCTTGCCAAGAGTTTTTCTAATTATTAATTTATTTTTCTTGCCATTTAAAATTACTTGTTCCCTATTTCAAACAAACCCAAAATTATATATTTTTCCATAACCAATAATAAACACACCTCCCTGCAATTCCTTGAGAGACGACCTGAGGTTTAAATACTTCGGTTATAAATTTTATTGGATTTTGTTACTTGTGACAACCAAAGTTTTTGTACGAAAGGATTCTCTGTTGGTTTAGAAACTAAACTTACAACGCGATCACTTTTATGAAATTCTTTAATGATAGAAAATCCGATCGTCAAAATAGCGCCGTTGCCGAGGAATTGCAAACATGTGCCTTATTATTGCTTATTGTAAATATTTTATTTTCCTTGCTTATTTGTTTTTCTTTTTGTTTTTAATTTTTATTAGCTACTATGAGTTCTCACCCCCGTCGCTTTGAGTTTGGTTCTAATGTTGTTGAAAGGAATGGAAGCTATAACAGGAACATGCATCAAGGTCGAAACAATCAAAGATGGAAGGAGCTACGAGGATCTGATCAACCCTTTCGGCAACAACACCTTCCAAGATACCATGGACAACGACCATCCTACAATGCATGCCAAGACAATAGTTATGGTGGACCCTTTCGTGACAAACCACCTCCACCAAATTACTATGGTCAAGAGCCATTCCAGGGAGTGTACCAAGATGATGAATATGGTGGACCCCCTTGTAGTTACCAACAAGCCCCACCATATGCTTATGAACCTCCTCCCCAACATACCTTTGAACCACCAAACTCACAAGCCCCTTTACACCATTCACCTCCATATGACCCCAACCCTTACCCACCCCAATTCCAATCAAATTACTCTCATGAGCCACCACCTCAATATTCACCATCTCCATGCCCTTACCAAGGAGAACCACCTTCCTACTATGCACCCTTTCTCTAAAATAATGAACCCTCATATCCACCCCAACCTCCACTGGTTGACAACACCATTGGTGTTATTCACCAAGGGCAAACAGAGCTTCATACCACACTTGCCTCTATTACTAGTCTCACCTCTACTCTTCAAGCACTTATATCCCGCATGGACTAACCCTCTACCTCCAATATTCAACCCTCAAGCTTTAGTGCACTTCCTTTTCAACCACATAATAATCTTTCCATCCCATCACCACCCTCCATGGAAGAGCACCCACATCCATCAATCCAAGAGCAAGATGATCCCAGCTATGCTGTTGACAAGGAACAAGAGAAAAGGGATCATCTTCACAAATCCATACTTCATAAGAGGCTAGAGGAGGCCCTACAGATGAAGGTAGTAGAGACCCTTAGAGTTGAAGAAGCAGTGGAAGAATTAGTGAAGGAAGACATCAAGGAGGAGTCTGATTTTGTCTTAGAGCAAGAGGAGGCCCAAAATGTGGAGATAGGAGAGACCCTTGCAGATGAAGGAGTAGTTGAAGGGAGTTGTCATGAAAAGGAAATCATCAAGAAGGAGTACCATTTTATACTAAAACAACTGGACAAAGCAGAAAGTCCAGTCATAGAGCCTCCTTCCAAGATGTTTGATGTTGATGTTGAGGAAGGTGTACAACCTCCAAGGCATATCATGGTTGAAGACTTTGTAGAGGTTGATCAAGAGATGGAGATTAAAGAAGAGGAAGCACAACCTTCCATGCCCTTAGTAAGCCATAAAGAAGAGTTTGATTTGGAAGAAAGCCACCAAGAAGAAGAGGTTGGAATTGAAGAAGCTCGCAAAGAGGTGGAAGTTGCCAAAGGAGAGCACAAGGGAATGGAGCTTGAAATCACCTTGCCAAAGCAGTTGGAGACCTCTCCCCCAAAGCCATTACCATCTAATACAACATTCAGGTAGGTAAAATTCTTATCCTTGACCTTTACTTTCCCACTTGAATATGGTTTACTTGAGACAGATGATCAGCTTAGAGCTCTTTGTGGCTTTAAGAGTAAGAGGGAGATGGTTAGTGGTTGGCAACACAATCCTAGGTTCATTGTGGTTGGGAGCTCAAAATCTAAATGCAAGGGTTGGTGTAGAGCTCGAATGAATAGGTCTAGGAAGTTGTTTGGCCGCTTTAGTAAGAATTCAGATTGCTTGCCACCCGGTTGGAACAAAGATGGTCGACAAGAAGATGGGTGCAAAAGCAAGGTTTGGGACCCCGGAATTCATTCCAACAATCAACACTCTTGGGACCTTGTCACTTGCTTTAACTTACTTGAAGGATTTATGCAACTAGTATGGGATCCCGAAGGCCATTGGAATAACAAACATGGGTGGGGATTCCTGGATGAGTTCAAGCACAAGCCACCATAACAGGGAGCTCATCAAATGTCCAACTTAAGGACTTTAACTAAAAGTGCTAGGTGGGAGATAACCCACCATGGTATAATCCTTCCTTTTATTCCTAGTTTATTTTATTTTAATTTTATTAGTGTCATTCATAATGTTTGCATTAGCATTTACATACTGCATTCTACATTTTGCAAAATCAAACAAAAAAAAAAGAGAGCACGCGACGCACAAGCGTCACTAACGCGCTCGCATCATACGTGCATTCGGAAGAAAAGAGAATTGAACAGAAAGTCATGCGGGAGCGTGGCTGGAGGCGTGCCTTAGGTACAAATGTGTTCACGTGAACGCGTCCCTGGCGCGTCCGCGTCGTTTGCGAAACCTGCCCTCCACGCGTGCGCGTCACCCATGCGCACGCGTGACCCTGCAAAATCGACGTAAATGGGTGTATGGCAGCAAGTTATGATGGAGTGAGGCTGGAATGATGCTGAAAACACAAGCCCTACCACACGAACGCGTGCCTCACGCGGCCACGTCGTTTTACAAAATCAGGCCATTCACGCGTGCGCGTCACCCACGCGCACGCGTCACCCAAATTTTTAGCAAAATGAGTATCAAACAGAGAGTTGTGCGTACGCGAGGCCGCACTCGCACCAATTGCACAAATCAGGTCACGCATGCGTGTGACCCACGCGTCCGCGTCACCTGAACTTATCACCCTCCACGCGATCGCGTGCCCCACGCGATCGCGTGCCCCACGCGTCTGCGTCACATGCGACGCACAACTTATCCAGATCAGCGCCAGATATCTTATCTTTTCTTCCCCAAATCCAAATCTTTTCTTATCCCTTCTTATTTCATTCTTCTCCTTTCTTCCTTCTTTATTCTTTCTCACTTTTTACTTTCTCCTATTTTTCACATCCATTATCAAGGTTCTTTTCTTTTCTTCTTCCCTCTTTACTTTTCCATTAATATTTTTTTATGCTTTCTTCTCTTTTTCTTTTTTACTTTCATTATATATGTTTTTCTTTTTCTTTCTTTTTCTTTTTATTCTTTTCATTGGTGTTAGAAATTTAATGACATGATTATTTTCTTCTACATCTTGCTTGTGAAATATTAAAGAATTGTTTGACAATTAAATATTACTTCTTAAAGGGTTGCTTGCATATTCAATTTAATATTTTCAATAACATATTTACCATGCATGCTAAGTGTTTGTGAAAAAGCCCGTATGGCATCATGCATTACTTTTATGTCATTCTACTACTCTAATGCCTGTTTTTCATAAAATCCCTTTTCATATTTTATTATTTAAATATAATTGTCAATACAAAGAGATTGTTAGTTTAAGAGACTTGATAATCAAATTGGACATTTAATATTTGATCTATGCTACTCATGCCTTTGCTAGCATGCCAATAAACATCTTGCATCTAATTGCCATAACATGCACTTGCTATATTTCCATTGATGAACTTTTCACATGTAGTCATGACCATGTGTTAACGACATCCTTCTTTACCGTGCATTGATTATCACCTATACCATCCTCTTTCTTGCTCAAACCCTTAGTTTTACATGTACTTACTTTTTTCCCTTTCAGGATGGCCACCAAGAAGGGTAAAGAGAAAGCTACTCCCAATCCACCGGCAAGAAAAGGAACAAAAAGAGCACTAGCTGCGGAGCCACCCGTCCACTTGTACATCTCTGCATGCACTGAGGACGGTGTAATCTTTAAGTGTGGGGAGGTCGCTACCGACTTCCGTGGGTTAGTTACCTTCTTTTCAACACCAATGTTTTATTTTCTTTGTTTGTTCAGTGTTACATTTGCATGGTTGATTGCATATTTGTTTGATTTTGTGCATATTTTACCACCACTTGGTTAAAGTGATATTTTCTTTTTCAAGAAACTTTTTATAACATTTCACTAATTTGAATTAAAATTTTTATTGAACTTGTTTGAAGAAATATTATACTGGAACATGGTTTTGAGCTCGAACACACAAAACCAGTGAGATTTTGAGCCTATTTGATTGGTTGCATTTTATCAACCAATATTTTATTTTTTTGGTGTGTGTTTTTCTCTCTATAATTGTGATCTTTGTCTTGCTTAATTCTATATTCCCATTATTTGATGTATGCATGCACTTATATGATTGAGGCCTTTGTTTTACTAAGCTTACATACCCATATGGCCTTACCTTTCATTATCCTTTGCAAACCAATTTGAGCCTATTATACCCCTTTGTTCTTTACTTTAGCACATCATTAACTCTAAGCGGAAAACAATAATGTCCTTAATTTGAATCCTTGGTTAGCTTAGACTAGTGAGAGTGCTTATGATTTAAGTGTGGGAAAATTGGATTTGGAAATATTTGGTTTGAGAATTGGGTGTTGTGTATTCTTGAGAAAATATGAACAAGAATGTTAAGAACATGTTTATGCATTCAATACCTTAATCATATGCATTGAAAATAATAATAATAATAATAATAATAATAATAATAATAAAAATAATAATAAAAAAATTAGTAAGAAAAGAAAAATAAAAAAAAAAGAGAAAGAGAGAGAAAAAGAAAAGAAAAAGAGCAAATAAGTAAAAGGGGACAAAATGCCCCAAAGTAAATGGTGAAAGAAATACATATGAGTTGTACTCAAATTCGGATGCATGAATATGTGGAAAACATGGTTAATAGATAGTTAGGTTTTGTATTTTGATTACATGGATTGTCTTAAGTTAGGTGGGAAAAGTTTAAGTTAATTAAGGATTCAGATTTTAGTCCATTTGGCCAAATACAATCTTACCTTGACCCTAACCCCATTACAACCCTTAAAAGACCTCTTGATATGTGTATTTTTGCATCAAATTTGTGTTGATTGGTAGAAGAAAAGTAAGCCTTAGAAAGAAAGGTTAGTAGAGAATTGAGAGAATTGAACCTTAAATACATGAGTGATTAGAGTGTATACACTTCCAGTGAGGATTCGATGCTCGATTCTTTGTTCCTGGCTTTCATGAGCTATCTTCTTCTTGCAAGGCTATTTGTACTTCATTTTTATGATTTGAATTAGTGAAATCCAGTTCATGTATGTTCTTGGAAGATTTATTTACTTTTAACCAAGTAGGTAGAAACATTCTGCATATAGTTGCATTCATATAGATAGGTTGCATTTCATACTTTCTACCATTCCTCTTCACTCTTATAGATTCTCTTAAGCTTAGCATGAGGACATGCTAATGTTTAACTGTGGGGAGGTTGATAAACTGCTATTTTACAATTTATCTTGTGCTCAATTGAGTGGATTTTATCAATCTTTCATACACTTGTTCATACAAAATGCATGGCTTTACATTCTCCTTCTTGATTTTGTGCTATGATTGAAAACATGCTTTTTTGGCCTTATATTTGATAATATTAATCCTCTCTTATTACCATTAGATGCCGTGATATATGCGTTAAGTGATTACAGGGAATACAGGGCAAGAATGGCTTAGAGGATGGAAAGGAAGCATGCAAAAGTGGAAGGAATACAAGAAGTTGAAGAAATTGCTAACCTGTCTAGCCTGACCTCTTGGTACTAAATCGACCATAACTTGAGCTACAGAGGTCCAAATGACACGGTTTTAGTTGCGTTAGAAAGCTAACATCTGGGACTTCGCAACGATATATAATTTTCTATAGCTGCTTAATGAGCGGATAAGTTATATGCTTTTTGGCATTGTTTTTAGTATGTTTTTAGTAGGATCTAGTTACTTTTAGGGACGTTTTCATTAGTTTTTATGTTAAATTCACATTTCTGGACTTTACTATGAGTTTGTGTGTTTTTCTGTGATTTCAGGTATTTTCTGGCTGAAATTGAGGGACTTGAGCAAAAATCAGATTCAGAGGTTGAAGAAGGACTGCTGATGCTGTTGGATTCTGACCTCCCTGCACTCAAAGTGGATTTTCTGGAGCTACAGAACTCGAAATGGTGCGCTTCCAATTGTGTTGAAAAGTAAACATCCAGGGCTTTCCAGAAATATATAATAGTCCATACTTTGGCCAAGAATAGATGATGTAAACTGGCGTTCAACGCCAGCTTTCTGCCCAAATCTGGCGTCCAGCGCCAGAAAACGATCCAAAACCAGAGTTGAACGCCCAAACTGGCACAAATACTGGCGTTCAACTCCACAAATGGCCTCTGCACGTGAAAAGCTAAAGCTCAGCCCAAGCACACACCAAGTGGGCCCCGGAAGTAGATTTATGCATCAATTACTTACTCATGTAAACCCTAGTAGCTAGTTTATTATAAATAGGACATTTTACTAGTCTTTTTGACAATCTTTGATCAGTTGTATGCTATCTTAGATCACATTTGAGGGCTGGCCATTCGGCCACGCCTGGACCTTTCACTTATGTATTTTCAACGGTAGAGTTTTCCACACTCCATAGATTAAGCTGTGGAGCTCTGCTGTTCCTCAAAGATTAATGCAAAGTACTACTGTCTTCTATTCAATTCATCTTATTTCGCTTCTAAGATATCCATTCGCACCCAAGAACGTGATGAAGGTGATGATTATGTGTGACGCTCATCACCATTCTCCCCTATGAACACGTGCCTGACAAACACTTCCGTTCTACATGAAATAAGCTAGAAGGAATATCTCTTAGATCTCTTAATCGGAATCTTCGTGGCGTAAGCTAGAATGATGGCGGCATTCAAGAGAATCCGGAAAGTCTAAACCTTGTCTGTGGTATTCCGAGTAGGATTCAATGATTGAATGACTGTGACGAGCTTCAAACTCGCGATTGCTGGGCGTTAGTGACAGACGCAAAAGGAGGGTGAATCCTATTCCAGCATGATCGAGAACCGACAGATGATTAGCCGTGCTGTGACAGAGCATCTGAGCATATTTTTCACTGAGAGGAGGGGATGTAGCCACTTACAACAGTGATGCCCTTGCATAAAGCCAGCCATGGAAAGGAGTAAGATTGACTGGATGAAGATAGTAGGAAAGCAGAGGTTCAGAGGAACGAAAGCATCTCCATTCACTTATCTGAAATTCTCACCAATGAATTACATAAGTATTTCTATCCCTATTCTATTAATTATTATTCGAAAACACCATTATCAATTTATATCTGCCTAACTGAGATTTGCAAGGTGACCATAGCTTGCTTCATACCAACAATCTCCGTGCGATTCGACCCTTACTCACGTAAGGTATTACTTGGACGACCCAGTGCACTTGCTGGTCAGTTACACAGAGTTGTGAACCGTGGTCTTGGCATCATGTTTTTGGCGCCATTACCAAGGAAAGAAAGAGCGATGAATTTTACATACTTAAAGTGTAATCACGATTCCGCGTACCAAGTTTTTGGCACCGTTGCCGGGGAAAGAAAGAGCCGTAAATTTTACATAATCAAAGTGTAATCACGATTGCGCGTACCAAGTTGCTCACGTTGCCAGGGATTGTTTGAGCCTGGACATCACAATTTCGTGCACCAAGTTTTTGGCGCCGTTACCGGGGATTGTTCGAGTTTGGACAACTGACGGTTCATCTTGTTGCTCAGATTAGGTAATTTTCTTTTTATTTTATTTTCAAAAATTTTTCAAAAGTATTTCTAAAATTTTCTCATCTGTTTTTGAAAAAAAAATGTTTTCAAAAATTTTATTCAAAATTTTTAAGAATGAATTCTAGTGTTTCATGAGCATGTGAAGCCTGGCTGGCTGTAAAGCCATGTCTAAATTCTTTTGGACTGAGGCAGCAATTTGTTATCAAGAGCAATATACTCTAATGTTAAATGCTGAAGCTTGGCTGGCCATTGGCCATGTCTAGTGTTTTGGACTGGAGCTTTCATTGAAAGCTTGGCTGGCTAGTGAGCCATGTCTAATTCCTGGACTGAAGCTTTAGACTAAGAATGCAAGATTCCTGGAATTCATGTTAAAAATTTTGGAATCCTTATTTTTTATTTTTCATATAATTTTCGAAAAAAAAATCCAAAAAAATTAGAAAATCATAAAAATCAAAAATATTTTTCTGTTTCTTGTTTGAGTCTTGAGTCATGTTATAAGTTTAGTGTCAATTGCATGTGCATCTTGCATTTTTCGAAAATTCTCATGCATTCATGGTGTTCTTCATGATCTTCAAGATGTTCTTGGTAAGTCTTCTTGTTTGATCTTGATGATTCTTTTTTTTGTGTTGTTTAGTGTTTTTCATATGCATTCTTGAATTCTTAGTGTCTAAGCATTAAAGAATTCTAAGTTTGGTGTCTTGCATATTTTCTTTGCATTAAAAATTTTTCAAAATTGTGTCTATGATGTTCATCTTGGCATTCACGGTGTTCTTGGTGTTCATCTTGACGTTCATAGCATTCTTGCATACATTCATTGTTTTGATCTAAAAATTTCATGCATTGCATTATTTTACTTGTTTTTCTCTCTCATCATAAAAATTCAAAAAAATCAAAAAAATATCTTTCCCTTTTTCTCTCATCAAATTCGAAAATTTGGATTGACTTTTTCAAAAAAATTTTTAAATCAAATTGGTTCTCATGAGTCAAATCAAATTTTCAATTTGAAAATCTTATCTTTTTCAAAATCTTTTTCAAAAATCAAATCTTTTTCAAAATTCTTAGTTATTTTCGAAAATTCCAAAAATATTTTTCAAAAATCTTTTTCTTATTTTTATACCAAATTTTCGAAAATAACAATAACAATTAATGTTTTGATTCAAAAATTTCAAGTTTGTTACTTGCTTGTTAAGAAAGATTCAAACTTTGAGTTCTAGAATCATATCTTGTGATTTCTTATGAATCAAGTCATTAATTGTGATTTTAAAAATCAAATCTTTTTTTTCAAAAACTAAATTCTATCATATCTTTTCAAAAGTATCTTCTCATCTTATCTTTTTCAAAAATTTGATTTCTAACTTCCTAACTTCTTATCTTTTAAAAATTTGTTTCAACTAACTAACTAACTTTTTGTTTGTTTCTTATCTTTTTCAATACTACCTAACTAACTCTCTCTCTCTAACTTTCGAAAATATCTCCCCCCTTTTTCAAAATTTCTTTTTAATTTATTAATTATTTTAATTTTTAAATCTTAATTTTCGAAAATTACTAACATCTTTCAAAAACTATTTTCAAAAATCACTAACTCTTTTTCAAAAATTATTTTCGAAAATTCCTTCTCTCTCATCTTATTCTATTTATTTATTCATTTACTAACATCTCATCTCACATCTCAACCCTCCTCACAGTTGTGTTTCTTCCATTATATTACATTCTTTGTCTCCCCCTCTTCTTCTACTCACACAAGGACCTTTATACTGTGGTAAAGAGGATCCCTGTTATTATTATTTTTTTCTGTGCCCTCTTCTTTGTCATATGAGTAGGAGCAAGGACAAGAACATTCTTGTTGAAGCAGATCCAGAACCTGAAAGGACTCTGAAGAGAAAATTAAGAGAAGCTAAAATACAACAATCCAGAGATAACCTTTCAGAAATTTTCGAACAGGAAGAGGAGATGGCAGCCGAAAATAATAATAATGTAAGGAAGATGCTTGGTGACTTTACTGCACCTAATTCCAATTTACATGGAAGAAGCATCTCCATTCCTGCCATTGGAGCAAACAACTTTGAGCTGAAACCTCAATTAGTTTCTCTGATGCAGCAGAACTGCAAGTTTCATGGACTTCCATCTGAAGATCCTTTTCAGTTCTTAACTGAATTCTTGCAGATATGTGATACTATTAAGACTAATGGAGTAGATCCTGAAGTCTACAGGCTCATGCTTTTCCCTTTCGCTGTAAGAGACAGAGCTAGATTATGGTTGGATTCTCAACCCAAAGACAGCCTGAACTCTTGGGATAAGCTGGTCACGGCTTTCTTAGCCAAGTACTTTCCTCCTCAAAAGTTAAGCAAGCTTAGAGCTGATGTTCAAACCTTCAGACAGAAAGAAGGTGAATCCCTCTATGAAGCTTGGGAAAGATACAAACAGTTGACCAAAAAGTGTCCTTCTGACATGCTTTCAGAATGGACCATCCTGGATATATTCTATGATGGTTTATCTGAGCTATCAAAGATGTCACTGGACACTTCTGCAGGTGGATCCATTTACCTAAAGAAAACGCCTGCAGAAGCTCAAGAACTCATTGACATGGTTGCTAATAACCAGTTCATGTACACTTCTGAAAGGAATCCTGTGAGTAATGGGACGCCTATGAAGAAGGGAGTTCTTGAAGTTGATACTCTGAATGCCATATTGGCTCAGAATAAAATATTGACTCAGCAAGTCAATATGATCTCTCAGAGTCTGCATGGAATGCAAGCTGCATCCAACAGTACTCAAGAGGCTTCTTATGAAGAAGAAGCTTATGATCCTGAGAACCCTGCAATAGCAGAGGTGAATTACTTAGGTGAACCTTATGGAAACACCTATAACTCATCATGGAGAAATCATCCAAATTTCTCATGGAAGGATCAAAAGCCTCAACAAGGCTTTAATAATGGTGGAAGAAACAGGTTTAACACTAATAAACCTTTTCCATCATCCACTCAGCAACAGACAGAGAACTCTGAACAAAATGCTTCTAATTTAGCAAATCTAGTCTCTGATCTATCCAAGGCCACTGTGAGCTTCATGAATGAAACAAGGTCTTCCATTAGAAATCTGGAAGCACAAGTGGGCCAGCTGAGTAAAAGGATCACTGAAATCCCTCACAGTACTCTCCCAAGCAATACAGAAGAGAACCCAAAAGGAGAGTGCAAGGCCATTGACATAAGCATCATGGCCGAACCTGTGAGGAGAGGAGAGGACGTGAATCCCAAGGAGGAAGACCTCCTGGGACGTCCAGTGATCAATAAGGAGATTCCCTCTGAGGAACCAAAGGACTCTGAGGCTCATCTAGAGACCATAGAGATTCCATTGAACCTCCTTATGCCCTTCATGAGCTCTGATGAGTATTCCTCTTCTGAAGAGAATGAGGATGTTACTGAAGAGCAAACTGCCAAGTTTCTTGGTGCAATCATGAAGCTGAATGCCAAATTATTTGGCATTGATACTTGGGAAGTTGAACCTCCCTTGTTCATCAATGAACTAAGTGATCTGGATCAACTGACATTGCCTCAGAAGAGACAGGATCCTGGAAAGTTCATAATACCCTGTACCATAGGCACCATGATCTTTAAGGCTCTGTGTGACCTTGGTTCAGGAATAATCCTCATGCCCCTCTCTGTAATAGAGAAACTAGGAATCTATGGGGTGCAAGCTGCTAAAATCTCATTAGAGATGGCAGACAGTTCAAGAAAACAGGCTTATGGACAAGTCGAGGACGTGTTAGTAAAGGTTGAAGGCCTTTACATCCCTGCTGATTTCATAGTCCTGGATACTGGAAAGGAAGATGATGAATCCATCATCCTAGGAAGACCTTTCCTGGCCACAGCAAGAGCTGTGATTGGTGTTGACAGAGGTGAAATAGTCCTTCAATGGAATGAGAACTCCCTTGTGTTTAAAACTCAAGGATCTCCGTCTGCAACCATGGAGAGGAAGCAGAAAAAGCTTCTCTCAAAGCAGAGTCAACCAGAGCCCCCACAGTCAAACTCTAAGTTTGGTGTTGGGAGGCCACAACCAAACTCTAAGTTTGGTGTTGAACTCCCATATCCAAACTCTAAGTTTGGTGTTGGAGAGTCTCAACAAAGCTCTGCACATCTGTAAGGCTCCATGAGAGCCCACTGTCAAGCTATTGACATTAAAGAAGCGCTTGTTAGGAGGCAACCCAATTTTTATTTATCTAACTATATCTTCCTTAGTTATATGTCTTTATAGGTTCATGATCATGTGGAGTCACAAAATAAATATAAAAATTGAAAGCGGAATCAAAAACAGCAGAAGAAAAATCACACCCTGGAGGAGCATCTGTCTGGCGTTCAGCGCCAAAACAGAGCATGGTTCTGGCGCTGAACGCCCAGAACAAGCATGGTTCTGGCGTTCAACGCCAGAAATGGTAGCAAATGGGCGTTGAACGCCCAAAATGGGCACCAACCTGGCGCTGAACGCCCAGAGTTGTGTGCAAGGGCATTTTACATGCCTAAATTGGTGCAGGGATGTAAATGCCTTGACGCCTCAGGATCTGTGGACCCCACAGGATCCCCACCTACCTCATCATCTCTCTTCCCATTCATGATCATCCCTTCTGTTTTCCATTTACCACTCACATCCATACACCCACTTACCTTCAAAATTCAACATCTCTTTCCCACCCAATCCCACCCATATGGTAGAATATACACCTCCCTCCATCTCCTCCATATCTTCTTCTTCTTCTTCTATTCTTTCTTCATTTGCTCGAAGGCGAGCAACATTCTAAGTTTGGTGTGGTAAAAGCATAGCTTTTTTATTTTTTTTCCATAACCATTGATGGCACCTAAGGCCAGAGAAACCTCTAGAAAGAGGAAAGGGAAAACAAAAGCTTCCATCAAAGGTCTATAGCTTAGTGGTAGAACATTTGACTGCAAATCAAGAGATCCCTGAGATACCTCAGGGGATACATTTTCTTCCACACAATTATTGGAAGCAACTAAGGGTGGAACATCAAGAGCACTCCATTACCTATTGAACGCCACCATCACTAAGGTGGATTCATTCCTTGTTCTTATTTCTTCTATTTTTCGTTTTCTATATTATGTGCTTATCTATGTTTGTGTCTTCATTACATGATCATTAGTAGTTAGTAACTTTGTCTTAAAGATATGAATGTCCTATGAATCCATCACCTCTCTTAAAAGAAAAATGTTTTAATTCAAAAGAACAAGAAGTACATGAGTTTCGAATTTATCCTTGAACTTAGTTTAATTATATTGATGTGGTGACAATGCTTCTTGTTTTCTGAATGAATGCTTGAACAGTGCATATGTCTTTTGAAGTTGTTGTTTAAGAATGTTAAATATGTTGGCTCTTGAAAGAATGATGACAAGGAGACATGTTATTTGATAATCTGAAAAATCATAAAATGATTCTTGAAGCAAGAAAAAGCAGCAAAGAACAAAGCTTGCAGAAAAAAAAATAGGCGAAAAAAATAGAAAGAAAAAGAAAAAGCAAGCAGAAAAAGCCAAAGCTCTTAAAACCAAGAGGCAAGAGCAAAAAGCCAATAACCCTTAAAACCAAAAGTCAAGGAAAAAAAAGGATCCCAAGGCTTTGAGCATCAGTGGATAGGAGGGCCTAAAGGAATAAAATCCTGGTCTAAGCGGCTAAACCAAGCTGTCCCTAACCATGTGCTTGTGGCGTGTAGGTGTCAAGTGAAAACTTGAGACTGAGCGGTTAAAGTCAAGGTCCAAAGCAAAAACAAAGAGTGTGCTTAAGAACCCTGGACACCTCTAATTGGGGACTTTAGCAAAGCTGAGTCACAATCTGAAAAGGTTCACCCAATTATGTGTCTGTGGCATTTATGTATCCGGTGGTAATACTGGAAAACAAAGTGCTTAGGGCCACGGCCAAGACTCATAAAGAAGCTGTGTTCAAGAATCATCACACTGAACTAGGAGATTCAATAACACTATTCGAAATCTGAAGTTCCTATAGATGCCAATCATTCTGAACCTCAATGGATAAAGTGAGATGCCAAAACAATTCAAGAGGCAAAAAGCTATAAGTCCCGCTCATATGATTGAAGCTCTGTTTCATTGATAGTTTGGAATTTATAGTATATTCTCTTCTTTTTATCCTATTTGATTTTCAGTTGCTTGGGGACAAGCAACAATTTAAGTTTGGTGTTGTGATGAGCGGATAATTTATACGCTTTTTGGCATTGTTTTTAGTATGTTTTTAGTATGATATAGTTACTTTTAGGGACGTTTTCATTAGTTTTTATGTTAAATTCACATTTCTGGACTTTACTATGAGTTTGTGTGTTTTTCTGTGATTTCAAGTATTTTCTGGCTGAAATTGAGGGACTTGAGCAAAAATCAGATTCTGAGGTTGAAGAAGGACTGCTGATGCTGTTGGATTCTGACCTCCCTACACTCAAAGTAGATTTTCTGGAGCTACAGAACTCGAAATGGCGCGCTTCCACTTGCGTTGAAAAGTAGACATCCATAGATTTCCAGCAATATATAATAGTCCATACTTTGGCCAAGAATATACGACATAAACTAGCGTTCAACGCCAGCTTTCTGCCCAAATCTGGCGTCCAGCGCCAGAAAAGGATCCAAAACCAGAGTTGAACGCCCAAACTGGCACAAATACTGGCGTTCAACTCCACAAATGGCCTCTACACGTGGAAAGCTAAAGCTCAGCCCAAGCACACACCAAGTGGGCCCCGGAAGTGGATTTATGCATCAATTACTTACTCATGTAAACCCTAGTAGCTAGTTTATTATAAATAGGACATTTTACTAGTCTTTTTGACAATCTTTGATCAGTTGTATGCTATCTTAGATCACATTTGAAGGCTGGCCATTCGGCCATGCCTGGACCTTTCACTTATGTATTTTCAACGGTAGAGTTTCTACACTCCATAGATTAAGGTGTGGAGCTCTGCTGTTCCTCAAAGATTAATGCAAAGTACTACTGTCTTCTATTCAATTCATCTTATTTCGCTTCTAAGATATCCATTCGCACCCAAGAACGTGATGAAGGTGATGATTATGTGTGACGCTCATCACCATTCTCCCCTATGAACACGTGCCTGACAAACACTTCCGTTCTACATGAAATAAGCTAGAAAGAATATCTCTTAGATCTCTTAATCGGAATCTTCGTGGCATAAGCTAGAATGATGGCGGCATTCAAGAGAATCCGGAAAGTCTAAACCTTGTCTGTGGTATTCCGAGTAGGATTCAATGATTAAATGACTGTGACGAGCTTCAAACTCGCGATTGCTGGGCGTTAGTGACAGACGCAAAAGGAGTGTGAATCCTATTCCAGCATGATCGAGAACCGACAGATGATTAGCCGTGCTGTGACAGAGTATGTGAGCATATTTTTCACTGAGAGGAGGGGATGTAGCCACTGACAACGGTGATGCCCTTGCATAAAGCCAGCCATGGAAAGGAGTAAGATTGACTGGATGAAGATAGTAGGAAAGCAGAGGTTCAGAGGAACGAAAGCATCTCCATTCGCTTATCTGAAATTCTCACCAATGAATTACATAAGTATTTCTATCCCTATTCTATTAATTATTATTCGAAAACACCATTATCAATTTATATCTGCCTAACTGAGATTTGCAAGGTGACCATAGCTTGCTTCATACCAACAATCTCCGTGGGATTCGACCCTTACTCACGTAAGGTATTACTTGGACGACCCAGTGCACTTGCTGGTCAGTTACACGGAGTTGTGAACCGTGGTCTTGGCATCATGTTTTTGGCGCCATTGCCAGGGAAAGAAAGAGCCGTAAATTTTACATAATCAAAGTGTAATCACGATTGCGCGTACCAAGTTGCTCACGTTGCCAGGGATTGTTTGACCCTGGACATCACAATTTTGTGCACCACTGCTCCAAAGATAGGTGACGCGCACGCGTGAATCACGCGGATGCGTGACCTGGAAAAAATGAAATATGCGCGAACGCGTGGATGACGCTCCCGCGTGACAGTGCTGCGACCTGTACGTACCAGAAATAGCTGGGAGCGATTTCTGAGCTGTTTTTGACCCAGTTTTTGGCCCAGAAAACATAGATTAGAGGCTATAAAGTGGGGGAATCCATTCATTCATTCAACAATTAACACAACATTCATTATTCATAATTTTAGGTTTTAGATGTAGTTTTAGAGAGAGAGAGAGAGAGGCTCTCTCCTCTCTCTTAGGATTTAGGATTAGGATTTCTCTTAATTTTAGGATTGCTTCTTCATTCCAGGTTCAAT